>NW_020172671.1:1207779-1308518 GCF_003031525.2 Neophocaena asiaeorientalis asiaeorientalis | reverse complement strand
CAGCTTGGATTAGTATCCTCTACAATGTCCTGCAAAACTCTGTTAGTCAGACCCTTTCTTTCTCTCCAGCTTATCTTCCTACTCTCTTCCCTTTGCTCTCAATGCTCCAGCTTCACCATTAAGTTTTGACTTCTTTGAATGTTCTCTAATTTCAAAATATATTTTCCCTATTTGTGATAGATTGAATAACCGCCATCCAAAAGATATCAAGTCTTCAGCTCTGGAACTTGTAAATGTTACCTTATTCAGAAACAGAGTCTTTGCAGCTGAGATTAAGTTAAATATCTTGACAGGAGGCAATTATTTTGTATTTAACAGGTGGCTCTAAATGTCACCACAAACTTTATAAATGATTCAAAGATAAATAACACTAAAAAGAGAAAGCAATATGAAGATAGAGGCAGAGATTGGACAGACATGGCCATAAACCCAGGAATCCCAGAGCAGCCAAAAGAAGCTGGAAGAAGCAAAAACTGATTCAGGCTTTGAGCTTCCAGAGGGTGCACAGCACAACTGGGTTTCAGACTTTTTAGCCTTCAGAACTGTGAGAGAATAAACTCATTTTTTTAACTCATTAAGTTTGTGCTAATGTGTTACAGCAGCCTCAGGAAACTAATACAATATTCCACCATGGATGTCTGTGGTGGGAGAGAGGGAGGCAGGGAGCTAAGACAAAAATTTGCCACATTTGGCCTGATGGAAAAAGTACTGCATGTATTGTATATCCTGAAATGTAAGCTGGATAAAGCCTGGATGAGACTTTGAGATGTGTCTCTTGGAAAGGAGTTTGGTTTGTTTAGTGTGTGGAAAGAGGCAACAGAGGGAGATTTGGTGAGTGGAAAAGTGAACTGTGGCAAAGACAGTGTTCATAGAATATTTCCTGTCCTATATATCCCAGCTACCCTTGAAGTAAAGTTGGGTTCCTGTGATAGTTCTGACAATAGACAATTAAAGGAAGTGATGTGTGTAATTTCCTAGCCAGCAATGAGAAGTCATAATCCATCATCCATTCTTCTCTTCCCTTGAGTCAGAGACTGAAAGTCTCCTGTTGAACAAACACTTATAATAAAAATGATCCTCTTAGTCTGCTTGTCGTTGCTGTGACACATTACAGTAGACTGAGGGGCTTATAAAGAACAGAAATTTATTTCCCACAGTTCTGAAGGCTGGGAAGTCTAAGATCAAGGCACTGGAAGATTTAGGGTCTGGTGAGGGCCTGTTTCCTTATAGATGGCTGTAACCTCACATGACAGAAGGGACAAGGTAGATCTGTAGTGGGTCTTTTATAAATGCATTAAACTATCCATGCGTGTTCCATCTTTTTGACCTAAGCACCTTCCAAAGGCCCCACCTGCTAATATCATCACCTTAAAGGTTGGGATTTCAACATACGAAGTTGGGGGGGACACAAATTCTCCATAGCAATGCTTTACCTATAAAATGGAGATGGGCTACCTGACCATTCTTAGAATTTGAATGAGCAAGAAAGAAACCTTTATTTTGTTAATCCACTGAGCTTTCAGATTTTGCTTGTGACTACAGCATAACCAGACTATAAAAAGAACTTAATATCTTTACTGGGAAGATGAGTTACATAAATACCTATTACAAAAGATAAAATAAGTGCCAAGGGAGATGTGAATATTATACTGCCAAAGTTTGGAGAAAATAAATATAATTTACCTATTTATTAATTTTTATTCTTACATATGGAATCAAAGCAACATTTAAAAAAAACTTGTCAGAAGACCAGAATTTCTACAGGTGAAAATGTTAAAAAAGAAAACATTTCTAGTGAATAGTATGATATGAGTATAGATGTCAGAGTTTGTGGCATGTGGGAAGAATTTAAACAAAAATAAAACAGCAGCAATAACAACAACAACGATAACAACTAGCATTTATTGAGCACTTTCATTGGCTCAGGTACTATTCTAAGTGCATTACTGGTATTAACTTGTCTAAATTTCATAATGGCCTAAAGAGGTAAGTACCTTATTACCCCAATTTTGCAGAAAATAAAACTGAGACTGAGAAATTAAATAATTTGCCCAAGTTTGAATAGCTTGTAAGTGGTGTGAACAAAATGTAAACCCAAGCATCAACGCTTTTTGTGAAAATTTCTAATATGGGACAAGTCTATCAGTATACTTTCGTCTATAGGTAATGAAAAACTCAACTGGCAACAACCTTCATGGGAAGCAGGAAATGGAGTACTGAGAGAAAAATATACAGCACTGAATGCTAGAAAGTTCACGTGTATTTGAAAATTATGTGTATTATGTAATTGTTGGGAGCAGTGCTCTATAAGTGTCAATGAAGATTTTGTGGTTCAGATTTTCTCTACTCTTGCAGATTTTTTTCCTACTATTTTTTCTTAACTTATTGAAGAAATCTTTTCCTTCCAAAAGGCCATAAAAAGTTCTGAAAGTTTTATAGTCATATTTTTAAATTTGATTTATACTCTCTCTGGGGTTGGTTTTTATGTATGATGCAAATGGTTCAATCTCTCCCTCTCCTCCTGTCCCCTCCCCTCACCATCTCTCCCTTTCTCACCTTCTCGTTCAATTATTGAAAACGTTATCTTTTCCTTACTCCACAGAGTCAACTTTGTTACAAATCAATTGTGTGTGTGTATATATATATATATATATATATATATATATATATATGGTTCTGTGCCTGTGGTTGCTATTCTGTTACCTTGGTCTACTGGTCTATACACAAAGCTGTACTATATCTTAACCGTCATAGCTTTATAATATACTTTGATATCATACAGAGTTGGTTCTTTTTCAGCAGTGTCTAGACTCTTCCTAGACATTCATGCTAATGATCAATTTAATATCGCTTTAAGGTTTTACTGGATATATTCACAAAATCTTATTTGTCTATTTTTTGAGTGCTAAGAAACATTTTTTTAAAGCTAAGTTTTTGTTCCTGTGCTTTTACCCCATTCCTTTTCTATCTCAAATACTGACTGAAATTGAAATGAGATTTTATAGTTATTTACAGGTATTGTTTTTCCATTTCTACCTATAGCTCCAATACTAACCTCAGATCATTGTTAAAATGAGAATCTTCAAGTGTTTTCAACAAATTATAAAATTTAAAATTAATAGAACAAACAAAATCATCCTCTGTAATACTACCTAGTAGCTTAAATATTAGTTATGGCTTGAAAAAGAAAAAATAAAATTACCAGTTAAGCACAGAAACTAAAACAATCTACTTGAGCTAGTTCGTTATTCTTGTAGTTCCTACTTCTGAAAAAAATTGCATCTAAAAAATATAAAATATCGCCTATATATTTCAAATTATAATTGGAAGTTTGCAGTCTTTAATGTACAAAAATATTCTGAGCTGTAACAGAAGTCACAATGTAGGAGACTGGCTATTACTAGAATAATGACACAGGAGGTAAGCTGCATGTACCACTTTAAAATAAACTCCTCCCACACATATTTTCAAAGCAAAATTTTTAAAGACATTATTCATTTGCTTTTGTTCACAACTTAGTAGACTAGTAATGGATGAAAATTCCATTGAACTACATTTAATATTAAATAGTTTATTTTACTTTTTTTACATTTGATTTTGTTTAGTTTTCTTCCATGTTGATCATGATTTCTCTTTCATTCGACATATCTCCTTTCTTCCTACTAAATAAGTTGACTTCTTTGGAATGATTATAGTCTCCTCTGCCATTTCCTAACTGCATTTTTAAGTGCATTCTTGGAATACTTTTAAGACAATTTTTACATGTTTACTTCTTTTTATTATTTTTTTAAATTTTTGCCCATGCCATATGGCATGTGGGATCTTAGTTCTCTGACCAGGGATCGAACTGTGCTCCCTGTAGTGGAAGCACAGTACCTTAACCACTGGACTGCCAGGTAAATCTACTTTTACATGTTAATGAGCAATAATTTAAGTTCTCTGTCCTCAAATTTGAAGTTGATGGGCTAAAACTAATAACCAAACAAGCAACTGTGCAATATTTATTGGGTGGTTATTCCATGCTTTCCACCATACTTGGATCCTCAGGAAGTGTACAGTAAAATATATTTCTATGAAATCTAATCTCTGTCCTGGAGGGATTTTGAAATTTATATTGCAAACAAGACTAATTGAAAAAGAACTGGTAAGCTTCTTTGTAACTGGTTCATTGTATTGCAGCTATAATTTTTTAGGAAGAAAGTTGTCAATCACCTTTAAGAACGTACTTGATAAAAGTAGAGCAATAATTTAAAGCAAATCTGATTATTTGTGAATGTATTTTTTCCTGGTAAGAGAATTTACCAGACAGGAGGAAAAAGACTCATTAAATGTCTTTAACTTCCTCCACTGAATTAAAAATTTGCTCCTTAGAATTCTCCCAACTTTGATTCAAGCTTCCACAAATTTTCAAGCTCCTGGGATTTCAGTTTCATATGTCTTCTAATGCTCTGTTGCAAAAAGTCATCTTTCTCTTTTTCCCTGAGCATAGTTGAAATAGGTTGGTGTTAAAATAACAAAAACAAAACTTCAAAAATAAAAATCAAATATTCAGAAGTACCAAGGGAAAGTAGAAGAATAAAATGTGCAAATGTAAAAGAGTGTGAAATCATTCCAGACTAGTCGCTCCTAAAGAGAAGTGGTCTGTAGTGTTCTGCCTGTCTTAACCATCTTCTTTCATGTTCTATATATTTGGAGGAAAGATAAAAAAATAAAACTAGAAACTTTAGAAGTACAAGATCAGGAAAGTCCTGTATGCTATGCTATGAAGGTTCAGTTCTTCTTTATATTAAATTGGGATCCAGTGAAGATTTTAAAGACTTAGTATTAAATTTTTGTTTAGGGGAAAAAATCACTTTGGAATCATATATATATCTTATAGTCTCATTGACAGCCCCACCCCCTCATTTAGCTCCTATAATTCCAAATAAAAACTGCTCTCCACTTCCCATGCTCTAGGATGATCCATATTTGTAGCTACCTATTTGAGAGAGGAATGAATCCCAGAGACTCAAGATATTTAAAACTGGGCTTAAGACCTCCTCTCTTATGTTAATTGACCTGTATATTATTTCTCTTATACTTTATTTTGGCCACCATATCATTCTCCATCGTCACTCCCCAAACCAGAATATTGGAGAGTCCATTTAGACTTCTTTAATCCATTGTCATTCTCTATCTCCCTGCACAGTTTTTATCACATTTTTCTAAGTCCATCTCCTCTATATCACCTCAATGCACACATGCACTCCAAGTCAACTAGAACTGCTTTATGTCAGGTTCCTAACAGACTTCATTAGAATTTTGTAATGTCTTCCCACCAAACTTTTTACTCTAAGCTCATCTCCCTTAATATGTTGTCTTTCTCTGCTTCTAGAGCAATTTTTTCCTCTAAACAAAAATTTAGTACTGTTACTGTGTCTTTAAAATCTTCAGTGGATCCCAATTTAGTACTGAGGAGAGTTGAACCTTCATAGTATAGCATACAGGGACTTTCCTGATCTTATACTTCTTAAGTTTCTAGCTTCATTTTTTATATTTCCTCCAAATGTACCCTGGGCTTCAGGATTTCTAAACAACTATTTTACTCTAGCATACCTGTATCTCTCCATATTATGCCCCTGTGCTACTAGTCTGCCTGAAATCTTCCCTTTACTACCCTTTTCTATCACTATCTACCATTTGGACTCTCACTCATCCTTCAAGAATTAACTTAAAAAGTTTTATTTTAGAATCAGCTTCATCCAACAGGTTAATCACTTCTTCTTCCATATTTCACCTGGATAGACTTTATTATGTAACTTATCACAAAGCAAGATTTGTAACTGAAAACCTCACTATGGCTGCTTTATAAAGAATAGATGAGAAAAAACAGGACTAGATATGGAGAATGCACTTAGCAGGCTACTGCACTGAGTAGGTCAAGAGATGATGCTAGCTTGGACTAGCAATGGGATGGGAGAAGAATGAATGAACCCAATAAATATTTAGTAGGTAAAATTAACATAACATTGTCATACACTGGCCTATGGGAAATGAAGGTAAAAGAACTGTTAGGGACGACAACCACATTAATGGCATGAACGACCTAATAGCTGGGATGCAAACCATTGAGATAGATGCCACAAAATTTGGAAACTGTCTAGTTTGATATACTGAGTTTTAGGTGAATACAAATAATTCTAAGTTTTAAAACAGGTTTCTAAGTAGGCAAAAAGATGTTCCTTCAGAAATGCTAATAATGTAAACAAAAATTCACCTAAGTTCAGTATATATAATCACATACTCATTACCTAGAAATTTCAACTACCACACACATATTTCTTTACAGTCACGTTTGTAATGGGCATCTAGTTCTCACGTTATGAAACTAATACTTACATATGCTATTTAAGTATTTTCTAAATATTTGTTTGGGATTTATGAAGACACATTCATAGTTTACTAAAAATCTATTATCATAAATTATAATAAATGTAGTAATAAAAATCTGTACAGTAAGATAACAAATAATCCCCTATGATAATAAACTTTTAACGAAACATTTCAATTGATAACATTACTGAAATATCCCGCAACTGAATTAACATATTCCTTTAATTAAAGCTAAAGGAAGAAATAAAAGAGCTACTTTTTTTATGAGCCTAAATTTAGTTGCAACTCATATTAGCATTTAGTCTAAAGAAGAATATATCTGAGATAGAGAAAAACAGCCCCTGACATCCAGGAGCTGGCCTGGTACAATCAGCCATGACTTGGTGTAGCTACAAGCTAGCCTGGCACTACAGCTAGATCCTGATGTTCTCCTATTAAACATGGACAATTTCACAGACCATCAATATTAGATGTCTATGATGTATCAAGACAAATATAAGATCCCTCCTTAATCATGTCTGAACAAGACAAAACATGAGTATTATCTAAGCCACAAAAATGACCAAACATCCCCATTTTCTGACCAATACAAGTAACTGTTAATCTTTACGAGTTATGGCTAAACTCCAGTCTAGTGTTTCTTCCTTCTTAAGGTTTATTAAAATACTCAATCATAGAAATTACTCCTGCTTCCAATCTAGAGAAAAACCTCACTTCTGTAAATTCACCAAAATCATCTAACACAAGCAAAAATCCTCTAACACTCTCTTACTGAGACACACCCTGGGGAACCATGGCAAGCGCTCTTGTTTTCCTTCACTGGAACAAGTAATTAAATACATTTGTTCAAACATATGTGTGTTCCCAGTGGTCTTCTGCTGAAGGACATTAATTCTAACACATTTAAAATCAAATAAATGCAAACACTTGTTTTATATCACATGAACAAAACATAATCAATTTTAATTTCACTACAAAGAAAAAAAATAATTATTAAATAAGTCTATTTCACTAAAGAATTGATGTTGGTTACTGACACACTTTCTAGAATAGAAAGAAATTGCCAAAATCAAGGAAGGTATGTGGAGAGCACTGATGAAATACTCATTTAGAGCCACTGACATCTCATTGTTTTGCGATTTCTAAAAAATTCTCTCTTAAAGTTGATATCCCATGTGTGCCTGATGAATAATACATCAGTTTCATTTAGTGTCCCAAACTGTCTAGAAATTTGTAATTTTCTCACATCAAAACCTTTGCATAGGATCTTAAAGGGTTATTCTCTTAGCTGATCAAATTTGAGTAAGAAATTCTTTCTAAATAGCATAATTATGAAAAAAAATTTGAATTCTTGTGCAATTAATATTAATACTATTAATATAATTTGGATCTTAGTTCATTTTATGTTTATCACAAAATACTTTCAAGTAATATTGCTCCACATCCTTTTTAAAATTTAGTGCCTTAACACAAAGCAGAATAATTTTATAGCGTCAGCCCTTCAGTCAGGAGAAGAAATGTAGGGTCACCTTTATCCAAAAAGCTTTGATTTATCATTTATTTTATGCTAGTTACTATCTGCAAAGATTTAAATACCTTCATTACAGAATTGCAACAAAAGTATTAAATGAAATATATTTTATACATAATGCTTAATAAACATATAAGCAACATGTTCCCAGGTAAATAATTGATATCAATAAATATTAATTTTTATTCCCACTTCAGTCACAGCCTCCCTCAGTGGAATGAGCTACAAACATGAGTACGATTTGACCTTGGAAGGGTTCACACAATTTATATGAAGGTCAGAAGACCTTTTATCACATAAATACATTAATATATTAGCTACAGTTAATGTAGGTAAGAGGGATTATAAGAGCATGAACTCGTTTTGCTTGGAAGACTTTGAAAGCTACTATGGGAAGGTGATAAAGAGGATAAAATAATGGAAAAGGAATATAAAAAAAATAATATATTTCTGTGCAGTTTCTCTTATGTAGGTTTCTTTGCCCATAAAATACACTTAGAGCAAAAATAGTTTTTGATTGTTTTATGAAAGGTGTGCTGGTTCATATTTGTTGATGCTTTAGTATATTTCACACTTATTAATACTTTGAAAATACTAATTATTTTTCCTCATTCAGTTACTTTTGTGAACTACAATAATTAGTGTGGTAAATTCTTTTTTTTGGCTGTGACTAAAACTCATACTGGCGACGTATCAGAATTTATAAATAAATCTTCTTTGAGTTGCAATGTATTATTCCCTGTCTACAATTTCAGGTATTAAATAAGATATATCAATCAAGATAAATAATTTCATTGAAATGCTTCATTAGCTTACAGAGAAGCCAACCTCTAGACAAATTATAAACCTAAATATTCATGTGCTTATGTGTATCTTCCCAACATGCCAAAGGTGCTGTAGGTCTTTTTCTAAATTATGTTCTAAGAAATGCTGGCAGTCTATGTAATGCTAATAAGTTAGTAAGTGTTCCATGGTTAAATGTTTTTTGAAATATTTCATTTATTTTCTCATCTTCAATATTCAAGATGAACATTAGCATGTTAAATGTTCAGAGAATTTCTAGGAGAAACTTGTTCTATTCAAGAGACAAATGAACTGCTAAAATGTCCTTTAAATAAAGAAACCACTTATTAAATTACCAGAAAATAATATGGTTTCTGCTTCTTTACTGTGCTAAGGAATATTTTAAAGTGTCACTTGATAATGATGCCTTGCACTTAGTTACATGGCACTATTCAAAGTAAAAGTACTTTAAATACATCTTAGTAACAGAAAATGAAATGTAGAAAAAGAAAATAGGTTGGATAGTGTAATTGCTTTAAGGAAAAAGAGATTCATTAACTCCATAAGCTCAAAGGAATGATCCTAAAAAAGAAAAAGACAACTTCTGGTCAGCTATTTTTTAAGGTTTTTCACATCTTAAAATGTTCTGTAAAGTAAAACAAATACTGTTACAGTTATTTGGAGAAGTATTGATTTCCTAAAATATAGAGAATAAAGATAAAAATATTAGCTCAGGTTCTTTTCATTCCTTTAGATACAGTTTTTAGAGAAAGATTACCTTTCAAAGGAAAAACTTACCTATTTGTCCAACATTCTTATTCTGGGCACTTTTGATGCAATTCAAGCAGCAAAACTAAAGTGAAAATACATAGATATTTGATAAACATCTATCATTCAATGGATTTATTAATTTTTCTCACTTTAACTCATTTAAACAGTTTGCTGTGAATGACATTATCCCTTTAGTTCTTAGTTTTTGTTTTGTTTTAGTTTTTTTTTTCGTATTGACAGAGTTGATGTGAGTGAGTCTCCTTAACTCACTTCTAGGTCTGAATACTCTTCTAAGAAAAGTTATCATCAAAGTAAAATCTACTTTTTAAATTTTAAACTAAGTTTTTTTCACTTAAAACTATATTTTTTATAATGTGATTAACATATATGCCTTCCTGGAAAAAAAGTCAAACAAAAGATTGTAATTATTCACACTCCTGATAATTGTGATTATTTGTATTTTATTTCTTTGCTTCAAGACATTTATGTTTATATATGTTTGTATTTGGAATAAAAAGGAAAATGGAAAGAGAAAAAGGGAGTGAGAGAAAGAGTGGTTTTGTTTTAAAAAACTGAAGTCTTCTTCATATGATTAACTTTGAACATGATTTTTAATAATTAGTTATATACGTATGGTAATTTCTAATGCAATCCCAGATCAGTGAATATTTATCCTGCTTATACACTGGTAACTAGTGATATATTTTTCACCATATACAAATAATGTATGATTTGAAAAGTCATGTCAAGTATCTCTCCCTGATTATTTCCTCTGGATAACCTATTGAGCAGAATTACTAGGCAAAAAGAAATACTGATTTCCCTTACCCAATAATAGCATATCTTTAAATATAAATTTGACCCTTGTTTTGTCTAATTGATTTGTATTAAAACTGCAGGTGCTCTATTCTTAAATTAAACTGCAAATGACATTTTATACATAAAGCTGCAATAAAGATCCCGAAGAAAACATATACAGATAAAGTAAAAAGAAAAGCAGAAATTCCCTATTGATACTGTGAATAGCTTATGATCATTTTGTCAATGTCCAAATTTTCCATGACATTAAATTGACCTAATATGCAGTTTTCAATTAACTCCATCAAATTCTGAATATTCTGAAAAATATGTATTGATGCCACATAACCCAAATCACTTCTATACTCCTTAATCTTATTCAGTAGGTTAGTCAAGGACTTGCTTATAATTCCATAGAAGTCAATTTTATTTTTTTTTTCTATTTGTATATTTTTTAAACATCTTATTGGAGTATAATTGCTTTACAACCCTCCCTATCCCACCCCTCTAGGTGGTCACAAATCACCGAGCTGATCTCCCTGTGCTATGCAGCTGCTTCCCACTAGCTATCTATTTTATGTTTGGTAGTGTATATATGTCCATGCCACTCTCACTTTGTCCCAGCTTACCCTTCCCCCTCCCCGTATCCTCAAGTCCATTCTCTAGTAGGAAAAGTCAATTTTAATTAACAGAAAAAGTGAGAGTGAAAGCTTACAGAAAAGAACATAGTTACCACATAGAATTATTATGTGATATCTCCTATATATACTTTAAGAATCTTTTATAGCTTGACAAAACTTTAAGATCCATGTGTTTCTTATACTTTTATTCATCCAATAGCCATTATACTTCATAGTAGAGTAGTATGCACATGTTTAGTGTTAGAAAATATTTGCTGTATCAATAAATTAATTAATGACATTTTACTATTTATACTCACTCTTTCCCATTAGGGATTTCTTCTTAGAAATGTTTCTTCTTTATGTTGTTACTTGGTAACTAAAGTCCAACTTAAGCACTCAATTTTCATTGCCAATAGCTCAAGAGAACAATGTTTTCTTCCCTGTCCCATCACAATGTACTTGCTGTAAATTCTCATCGCTAAAGCAGGGTTCTTAACCTGGTATGCAGATAGAATTTAAAAAATTTGTAAACATGGGTGGGAAAATGCTACACCTTTATCTTCATAGCTCCTTCAAATATAGTATTTCCTTCAGTAAAAAGCTGGGTAAAAATAATCTCTGATTTTGTCATTAATAAAAATCACAGATATTTTATGTCATGTTAAATGTTATGAATATCTCAAAATAGTGCTTATGATACTCTTTGAAATTACAGAATTAGGCCCACTGCTTTTTTAACGTATCAGTAGAGAAGTACATATATATGTATGTATTAGTATCTATATATAAGTATATATATTCATATATATGTAGAATATTTAAAAATATTTTTATACTATTTTACTATCATTAATTTCCTTTATATTTCATTTTATGCATTTAAAAATTTCATCCTAAAAAGGGTGTTACAGACTGGAAAAGTCCTAGTTTAAAAATAAAGAGACTAGGAGCAGTTGCTCAATTGACTTGCTCTATAATAGCTGTGTTAATTTACTCACTGGGATTACAGTGCTATCTTGTGACATTCTCCAGATAACATATTTCTTTCTAATAAGTTCCTTCAGGAGATGTAAAATCTTAACTCAAGGGTATGAAGAAGATACTTACTGAGAAGGAAGGCCTTTTGGTTTATTTTAATTCATACCATGTAGATGGATCTATATTTTTCTCTATGTATCTCACTAGTCCTGCCAAAGCATATGGGTTCATCCCTATTTTCAGAGGTATGCAAATAGTTACAAGCAAGATTTGGATCTTATGAGAGTTTAAGCACAGATTTTTTGTTTTATGCTTGCAACACAACTTATAGCTATGAGTTTGAATGTGTAGAATATACTTCTTTTTCAAGACTAATAAAATTATTACACATGGGAACTTATTAGAAGTTGGGAAAGTATCTGGCAGGTGTTCACTAGTTCTGTTGCTTTGTATACTGAAGAATGAAATCTAATGTCCAGTGGCCATTTCTACTCCCTGGTAACTTTTAAATCTGCTCTTAAATTACTTTAGAATACCAAGCTCATGAAAGTGATGGCAGAAAGACATTTCTCAGACTTTTACACATGTATATCTTCTCAGATCAATATTCCCTTTCCTCCAAAGTCATCCTAAAAAAAAAAAGAAAAAGAAAAAAAGAAGCAAATCAATATTTCTTTCAGCCAAATTTCAAACTGCCCATTCTAAATTATTTCCTAGACTTATGAGCTTCTATAATTTTACAGATGTTCAGTTTACCTTACTTTATACCTATTTTAAATTTATAGATATTTACAGACTAATACTTTGACAGGCAATAGATTCTCTTATTCTCTTTAAGAGAGCATCAGCTAGTTATTTTTATTGACTCCTTTAGCTAATGTTATGGCTTTTTTCCCCTCACTTATAAGTGAAAAGGACATGTAAAGTAAATCTGACCTTTGGTTTATTTCCACAGTCATTTTTATTAGGCTCTGTTATCAAGAGATCCTGGGTGGAACGTATGGTTTTAATGTCCTTAAATATAAGGGAAGCTCAAGAAGCCTCTTTTAAATTACTTCCTTAATTGAAATTTGCTAACAGAGTAGAACTCAAATGTTCTCATCAAAGAAAGAAATTTAAAAAACTATGTACATTTATCAAATCATCGTTATACATTTTAAATATCTTATAATTTTGTTAATTATACTTCAATAAAGCTGGGAAAAGAGAAAAATACAATTACTTCCACTAAAATTGCTGCTTACCTTTGAAAGCATTAAAAAGATAAAGAGAACATAAAGAAAGAGAAATAATAAAAGGCTAAAAAGGATAAGACGTGTAAAAGAGGAAAGAATGTTAAGAAAAACATCAAAAGAAAGAATAATTAAAAAGTTGAAAAATAAAAAGGGAGGAAAAGAAAAAAACACAGGGAGGAGTAAAAATAAAGACAAAGAAGAGAAAATATAGATGTGAAGTGAGTGAAAGGCGGAGGTAATAGAGTTAACCAAGTTAAAACAGTAACTACAATTATATCAAGAAACATTTATTTCTAAAACAAAGTGTAATAAACAGAGATAGACTGTAAAGGCTGGAGTTTGAGGTTTTGAAATATAAAGACTGTATTTTGTGAAAAATAGTTATCTAATAAAATTGAATTTAAATAACTTGTGATTTGAACTTTAGAGAAACTTGATAACTTTCTTGAGTACAAAACTTTACATGTTCCATCTTGGAAAGACAGATTTGTTTGTGCATATTAATTTAATGGAGCAATTCAAAAGCTTATTGGGTTCATACTTATGAAGCATGCTTAACATAAATATCTCTAAGAAAATATACTACAGAAATACTAGAAATCATCAGGTATATCTAAATTTAGATAGTATGCATTATTAAAGTATTTACATTTAATATAAATTCTAAGATGAGGTTCTTATGATACTATTATGTTTACTGGGAATGTACTTACTTTTAACAGTGCTACACTTGGGGAACTACAGAATATAGAGAAGAAAAACACCCATGTGTCATTATTATGTTGTGGACTAAGTATATGTAATATGCAGTTTCAGAACTTTACACCACCAAATAAAGATGGGCTCTTCTTTCCTTTTACTAACCAGTACACTGGCAGACAACTTTGAAAAGAATACACGTTTTACAAAAGCAATTACCCATTTTTATTTTGTTTACATTGCACTGAAAATTTACATCATACTTTTACAAAGTTTTTTTTTCATAAAAATATACTTCTTTACAAAAGTGTATGCATTAATATAAGAGGAGTAGCCAGTTGCAGAAGAAACATTGTTTAAACAAGATCTTAAATGTATTAACCTTAACATTAATGAATGAATCATTGTTATTGCAGTCATTTGAATAAACAAGAATAAATAACTGATGGGATAAAATTTAAAACAGCATCCTGTCAGTAGAGTACAATGTTGAGAAAATTATATGAATTTCCAAAACAATGTATCTCAAAGTAGTTTACAAGAAATTCACTATATGTTGTAGACACAGATCCAAGTAGCGCTCCAGGTGCAATGATTTCTCTTAGGCACTCTGTCTCATGATACAAAAAGTCGAGACTGTTTACAGGTTTATCCATATTTGAAAGGGACAAGAACAAAGTGTTCACACTGGGTACATAATTTACTCTATGAAATAAAACATGCTATAAAAAGAAGACAATGACCTATTAAATCAAAATGCTGGCATTACTGTGATACAGTTGTAAATGAGCCACCAATAACTTGCCAATACATATCTTAATTTGACTATGAAAGAAACCTGTCATATCTGAAAGCTGCTTCTTAAGAATTAGAGTACAGAAATTTTAAAATATATGAAAATTTGGTAAATCCACAACTTTAGGAAATAAATTTATATTGGTGATTTGAAAGTAATTTCTTTTTTTAGTCATTTTGAGTAGGGGCTGGTCCAAAATATATGTTTAACTCATTGTTGACTAAAAGTTAAAAATTTTTAAAACTTAGAATTCTAACTCACTGTTAGATAAAAGTTCAAAATAATGTTAAATAAATTTGAAGGCTCAACTGGAAGGATAAGTAGATATACCATAAACTAAATAAGTAGATTAATAGGTTCTATTTGTTCTTGCAGAAACATTGGAAAGTTTGGTAAAGAATGGTAAGTTTGGTGTCTCAGATAACTGCAAAATTATCTTTATTATAGATAATTTTTGGCAGCTAAAGTGGTTTCTGAGTGACAAAACAGACATGAAGCAAGGAGTTAAACACTATCCCATGGCTCACTGAATAATACTGGTTACAACATAATGAGGGAAATCAGGAGGATAGCACGATGATCTTGCCATTTGCAGAAACTATGACAACCAGTCTACAAAAAGATAGCAATATGATGCTGAAGAACAAAGACCAGAGAGTCAAATCAGAGTGGGCAATCTTATCGCTTCTGTGGCATAAGCTAGTTCATAAACATTTCAGGGCATGACTCAATCTGAAATAACCAGGGAAATAAAGAAAACAATGACTCAATTAATAGGAAGGAACAGCCGATAGAGTGGTGTGAAACACAGACTTATGGGTGTGATGTAGCTCATGACAGTTAAAGAGAAGTCAGTGATCTATTGACTCTTGTAAGTATAGCTCTTATTTTCTACCCTATATCATTTTTTTAACCCAGTCCCTCTAATATAGTTTATAAAGCACAGAAATACTGATAGTGGATGCTCCTCCAATATATGCAAATAAGTTTATGTTTTAGAATAATCTCCTTTTTAAAAAAAGCAAATAAACTGTGAGTAAGCACTCTCAGAGTGCAGCCGATTTTTGTAAAACTCTCCATGGTAAACATGAAGAAGAATTATGTCCAGTTTATGAAAAAACACTCTTCTCTATCATTCCTCGGGAAAAGGTGACCCAGCAAGTCCTGAAAAGTGTGCTTTAATTTGTTTATCAGTGAACTAAATGTGCACTGTTTTGTGTGTCAATTTCCAAGCTTTTGAAGAAGGCAAAGGTTGCCACGTTATACCATTGTGCAGACTGTGTTCAAGTTGGGATCGAACCGTACTGCCTTCCCTTCCACTGACTTCGAGTTGGTGTCATACATGGGATTTTCAAAAGCTGCTTGGCCATTGTTATTTTCATGAACTGAACATCCTGTATACTGTGTTTTGGGTGCAGTCCTGTTGATGAGAACATTGATTAGCTATATGTTAACTTTCTTCAAGAAATAGCAGAGTAGGGCTCAAACACAATGACTCGAGTTATTGTTAATGGATAATGTAACTTGAAAGTATTAATTGAGAAACCATAAACTCAATACAACACATGTGAACATTTTACCTGTCACTTTTAAATCCTGAGTGACTTATTATTTACATACAATATATATTTATAAAGAGCACCAATATGAGTAAGTGTAAATAAATGATATCATGGCTATTCTCATTAATTTTCTTATGAAATAATGTTATCATTATGAAATAGCATGTAAAATATAACTAAATTATGATGCTGATGAATTTTAATCTCATTACTCTTCATTCCTCAAATATTTACTGAGCATCTATTAAGTACTAGGCATGATCCTAGGCATTGGATATATATATATATTTTTTTAAGAAAAACATGAAGTCATCACTCTCATGGAGCTCATATTGTAATGATAGAAAGCAATGAATAAATTAAAAATAATAAAACAAGAAAAATAATAGATAATGAAAACTGTTTTGATAAAAAGGAAAATGGTTTATAGGACAGGAAGTAACTGGGAGCCAGTTTAGGAGAGGTAATAAGGAAAAGCATCTCTAACGAGGCAAAATTTAATCTGAGACTTGAAGGACAATAAGGAGTCGGTTCTGCAGTAATAGGAAGGGGGTTCCAAGAAGAGTAGACATCTAATGCTGATGCCTAATTTGGGAAGATGCTTGGAGTAACCCAGAAACATAACTATTCAGTTGGCTTAAAATTATATACAGTAGAGCAAGTAAATTCAAAATCTCAAAGAAGAAATTACTATCTATACTGATATTCAAGTCATGAAAATAGTTTCCAAAGAGTTACTGATAACTGAACGTTTGCCATTAGTTTATAAAACACATGGAATCTAGGCTGGCTGGTATAAGTTGCTCATCTTGAATTCTTGCTTCATTTTTTTATTTGTCTCCTTTTTGACTAATGTTTATTTCTAGTTTCTCTTTCCCACATCCCACTGCATAATTTGCTGACATTTGTAATGGAACAAAGGCATACTTGCCCTTACCTGTTTCTCAAACCTAATTCCTAAAAAGCCTTTGAAATAAATCTCCTGTTTACCCCAAACACCACAAATTTCAACGATTTATTTTAGTGTAATTTGTATTTGCCGTTATGCGCTTTTACTACCCCTAATGCATTTTCTGAATTTTTCTCCATACTAAAAATTGTTAGGTGATTTGTATGATGACAATATGAAAAAAAACTATCTAAAGCTTCTTTCAAAAGCATCATCTATATATTGTTATATAATATAAATTATATTGATTACAACTTGCTCTTGCCAGGTGCATAATTCTAATGGATCATATTTGTCTCTCTTTTTTCAAACTAGATTCACAATAGAAACAGAAGGAACATCGTTTTCTTCTAATTAGGTAAGGATCATAAATATGTAAAACAATTTCCTTCTGCTAATATTGAGCCACAGCTTTAAGTAAAATAATATCAAGCTTTAGAAAAGTTTACACATCAATGAAAATTAACTTAAAACTAATCATTTCTAAATATAAGAGCAAAATCTATAAAACTCTTAGAAAACATACAAGTTGTATGACCTTGAATTTGGCAATGGTTTCTTAGGTATAACACTAAGCAAAAGTAACAAAAGAAAAAAGAAATAAATTTTACTTAATCAAAATGAAAAACTTGTATATCAAAGAACACTATCAAGAGAGTGGAACTACAACCCACAGAAAGAGAAATATTTGCAAACCATATATCCAAAAAGGCCTAGTATCCGGAATACATAGAGAACTATTATACCTCAACAACAATAAGACAAATAACCCAATTTTAAAAATGGGCAAAATACTTGAATAGGCATTTCTTCAAAGAATGTAGGCAAATGACCAACAGGCACGTGAAAAGATGCTCAATGTCATTAGTAATTAGAAAAATGTAAATTAAAACCACATGAGATACCACTTCACTAGGATGGTTAAATGGAGGAGTACCATATAATCCAGCAATTCCATTCTTGAGTACATACTCAAAAAAACTGAAACATATTCAAACACAACGTGTACACAAATGTGTATAGCAGCACTATTCATAATAGAAAAAACATAGGAACAATCCAAACGTCCATCAGCTGATGAATGGACATATTTAAACACAACACATTCAAACATACAATGCAATATTATTCAGCCATATAAAGGAATAGTATGCAGATATATGGTAAAACATGGATAAAAGTTGAAAACATATTACATTCAAGAAGCCAGATATAAAATGTCACATATTGTATGATTCCATTTATATAAAATATCCAGAAGAGGCAAACCAACAGATAGAAAGCAGATTAGTAGTTGCCTGGGGCAGGGGTGGGAAGAGTAGGGAGTTACTGCTTAGTGGGTACAGTTTCCTTTTGGGGTGATGGACATTGTGAATGTACTAAATGTCACTGAACTGTACACCTACAATGGTTTCAATGATTTTATGTTATGTGTATTTTATCACAATAATAAAAAAGATTAGCATAGCTTGCTTTATAAATAAATTTAGTGATGATTTTTATCATTAATAATATCTTATATTGACAAGGCCTAAACAGCTGCTAATGCACAATTGTTACAAATTTAAATAATATTAAATAAATCATTCTTAGATAATACAGACTGGCATTTATAATAAAAACATCAGTTTTGAGAAAAATACATTACATTTAGATATTCATTCTATTATCTGCATACTTTTTTCTTCTTTTTTTTTTTTTTCGTACTTTTTTTCTTAGTAAGGGATGGTCCCAAATAGTGGAGAATTGCATAGTGAAGCCCCTCACCAGGATGTTGTAATGGATGTAGTGAACAGGGACCAACGAATAATCTATATAGTCATATATGAAATATAACACAAATATAATATATTAACTCCATTATCTTCTAAAAGCAACAGAGATAAATGAGAGGATTAGAGGATTTTATCATCTGTCTCCCTGGGTAAAATCTATCAGTATTTTCAGGTGAAATAAGAGGTTTGGACACAACTTCTTCCTAGTTCTCTAAAAAAATCTGGCAGCAGATATCACCGCTTCAATTTAAACCTTAACTTAGATTTGTATCTCTAAAGTTTCAATATGGATAATGTAAAAATAACCTATACAATTAGCTATGTACCAGGAATTTGACAGGCAAAAAGGAGGAAGGGTTAAGTTGAATGCTTGTGCAACTTAACAGAGCAATTTTAGTTGTGTGTATATTGCTGTGGTGGAGGGAAAGGCAGGGGAAAAAATGGTTTCAACAACCGTGGAAATATTTGGCACACAGAGATTTAAACAACCCAGAAAAAAAATGCAAGTTAGAATTTGAACTAGAGAGTAAAAAGAACATGAAATATAAATTTGGGAAATGCTTTATACTTAAAATCAACAAACTTACCTTTGTTTATAAAGATAAAATCCAAATCCTGCAAATATAAGTGCAAAAAAAGGCACAAGAATAGCAATGGCCACAGAACTACTATTTGTACCATGAGGTTGATTTGAAGAATTTGAACCTTCTGACATATTCAGTCCTATAAAATAAGAAAATAACTTATAAAATCAACCCTACTTTATCACAATTGAGTTTTTAGTTTTGTGAACCAATTAATTTCTCCCTTGCTCAAGATATCTACTTGGAAATATCTGCAAGATGTACTTGGAAATGTACATAGTACAACAAAAATAATTCACAAAACTCCTTCAACTAATTTCCACAATTTTGCACAGTGCCTACTATGTATAAGGTATTTTTCCAGGAAAGGACACAGAATAAAAAATATGCAGAGTCTCTGAACTGAAGAGTTCATACAATTGTGGGAAGAATACAGAGCCACAAATAAGTATATATATCAAGGATGAATTCATGATCAATGTGCTTTAGGAAAGGAAGGAGTAATTCCATCTGGTGGTATGTAAGAATGCTTTCTGGAAGACTTATGAGCTTGACCTTGAAGATCAATAGAACAACAAATAGGGGAGGAAGCAGGACCATCAGAAGCCTAGAAATGGGAAGGTGAGTGGCATATTTAGAGGATGTGACAAGCATTAGGCATGTCTGTGTGGAAAGGACATGTGGTAGGGAATAGGAGGGCAAAATGATACATTATTTGAAAAGGCATAAATATGATTCTAAACAGCCCAAACTTTCCACCCACCTATAGTGAGGAACAACTGGATGTGTTTGGGGGGGAAAAAAAAAGGCTCAGTGATAAGATACAAGATTTAGAACAGCGACTAGGGTGAGATGGACTTGAGGGAGTCTGGTCTGAAAGCAAGAGTAGTTTGAAGATTGCAGGAACATCCTAGATAAAAACGGAAATTAAGATGTGAACTACAGCACTAGGAAAAGCATGAAAAGATAGATTCAGGGGAACTTGTTTGTGTGGATGAAAGGGAGAAGAAGGCATAGGATTTAGTTATGTTCTACTTGGGGCTGAGTAAGTGGTTATGACATTTGCACAGTTAGGAAATGAGAAAAATCAGGTTTGTCAACATGTTGGCACAGTGACTAGGGAAGAGAAAATAAATAACAAGCTCTTTTTTTAGAAAGAAAAGTTCCTTTTCTATAGGTGCTGTTTTAGACATGTAGTGATTGAGATGCTTTAGGGAATATTATATGAAAAAATCTTGCATTCATTTACACAAGTGTGTTAATATACTGTGTTAATAAATGTTTTATCCTGCTTTTAAAACTAACAATTTTGGCAAGACATTATCTGAAATGACATCTTATTAACATTGCTCATTTGGAGAAAACTGATTTCCCTTTTTTTTTGTGGTATGTGGGCCTCTCACTGTTGTGGCCTCTCCCGTTGCAGAGGACAGGCTCCGGACGCGCAGGCTCAGCAGCCACGGCTCACGGGCCCAGCCACTCCGCGGCATGTGGGATCTTCCCGGACCGGGGCACGAACCTGTGTCCCCTGCATAGGCAGGCGGACTCTCAACCACTGCGCCACCAGGGAAGCCTTGATTTGCCTTTTCGATAAATATTCAACTAAGTCATACCTTAGTCCAGGTTAAAAAGTGTTAGTACCTTTTTTATAAATTATTTTTCCAGGGACTCATAAAACTTATGTAAAAGTTCAAAGCAATGGAATTTTTAAGATAAACATCAAGTAGTAGATTTTAGAACATGAATTTATTCTTTATGCATTAATACCACAACATAGTAATGGGAGACAGTACACCTTAGGAAAATTATACACCAAAAGCTATGTTAATAAATACATTCAAATGAGACCATTAAATGTTTATACACATTTTAGAAGAGTTAGAAATAAAAATGACAAAACCCTGTGCCTCCCACCATGGAAAATTTATACATCTGAAGAGCACAAAGTCCCCAAACAGGGCTCACTCCTCAAAGTTATTTTCCCTTTCCAGACACTATGAGTTAAAGTGCCACTACATGTTTTTGGAGCAGTAAGAAAATTGTGACAATATTCAAATTGCAGAGAAGTATTTTCTCATATGATAAAATTATTTAGTTTAATATTTTCTTTCATATCTATATCACTTTTTCTCCTTTTTACTTGCTTGAGGGCAAGGCAGTTTGTCATGTTTATTAGAAATATGCTGAAAAACTAAACATTGTATGGAGCTGGAACACAGAGAAACAATATTCTGAAGAATGCAAATATTTAAAAGGTTATCAAATGTATCAATGTATAGTCCTGACAATGCAAAATTCAAAGTATAGTAAGTGTGTCTAATGTTCAGAATCCATTGTACTTTCTTATGATATCTGGAGTAATAAAAAAACTACATGAAAATGAAAATGAATACATTACCCAGTCTTTGTAGTCCAAATTGCCCATAATCTTTGCCCTGAATAAATCCTTGAAATACATAAGTAGCTCCATCAGGCTCAGCAGAAACCTAAAAGTATTTGTAAGTTTGGTTAAAACTGAAGACTGGCCACAGATATATTTTCCCAGCCTTAGAAAATATTCAGTTTTACTCTGAAATGAATATTATGCAGAATTCCTTTCCCCATATCTTCTACTATGTAAAACACAGAACACTGTGAAAATCTGCCATCATTAAAAAGCAAAATTTAAAATTTCATCTTTAAATAATTATGATACTGGAAAAAAGGGATTTGTTATTAACATAATGATACAGATTTATAGACTTCTTTTAGGCTAAGAAACCTGTTGTCAAGAAAAAGGGCAATGATATGATGAAACAGAATGAGGCAAATGGTCAATTAAATTTAAAATATAATAATACTGTTCTTTGTAGATTAGATTACTGTTCGACATATATGCACCCCTTTCCCCCCACTCCCCATCAACCTTCATGGAAAGAGTATACTTTCTACCTCACTGAGTTGGATTTGGTCCTGTGACTTGATTTGGTCAGTGGAATGTGGGTGGAATTGACAATTGGTCAGTTCCAAGCTTAGGACTTAAGAGGCATGTTTCCCATTATAAGTGAAAGAAGCCAGTCACAAAAGACCACGTATTGTATGACTCCATAAATATGAAAGCCTAGAACAGGGAAATCTAAAGAGACAGAAAATAGAGTTGTGGTAGCTTGGGGTTGTGGGGGTGATGAGGGGTAGATGGGTGATAGCTACAGGGTATGAAGTTTCTTTTTGAGGTGATGGAAATATTCTAAAATCAACTGTGGTGATGGCTACATATCTGTAAATATATGTGTGTGTGTTTAATTAGCTCAATTTAGAAAATTAGATTTTTCTGGAATTTTAATGACAAACCAAAGCATAAATTTGTTATTAAAATTAGCAGCAGACTTTTAAAGAACTATACTTACAAAGCCATCCATGGCCCAATTTTCCTCCTTCATTTTCTTCACAGAAGCTTGAGCTGGTACTTTAATAAGATAGATGTGTAATATTAGGCGAGCTTCTTGGCTTTTATATACTCCTGTAAAATGTAAGGGCATTTAGTCTATTAATTTTGCAAACAGTTCTGCTTTACTTTACTATCTATAACTACTTAAATATATCATAAATGCATGTGATAGAAAAGAAATAAAACATGACCAAGTCAAGGCCACCTTCACCCATAATGCTTTTCACAAATCCTGCAATATATATTGATCTCTCTTTAGCTGAAATTTTCAACTGAAATCTTAACTGTGGGGTTTAAATTACCTATGCTATTAAAATTAAATATTACTGTTCTTAATAACATCATTCCAAGATTATTGTAAACAAAATGATTTCTTCCCCCAAACAAATTTAAAATCTTCAAGGATATGAATCAAATGTTAAAATTCCAGATATTTTCCTTAATAATAAGTTAGGTGCCAACTCTGAGAAAAAGAGTATTCGAGGTGCTATTGGCACCACAAAGATGAATATGTTGTTCCTATCTAAAAATAGGATGCTTAGGTGAATTTCTGATGAAATAGGAGATATAATGATAGAGATAGAGAATATGATGAATTAAAAGAAGAGAGAAGGATCATTTCACACTGGAGTGCTTAGGAAATACTTATTAAGAAAAAAGAGCATTTGAGCTGGATCTCAAAAATCAAGTAGAATTTTTAATTCAAGAAGGTAAATATAGTAATGGCATAAAGGAGAGAAGCAAGATGACTACAATTTTTTTTTTTTTTTTCCTGAACGGGAGTATTCCAAGAGTAGGAATAAGCTGGAATGTAAATGTGTTTAGGTGAATGATAGAATATAAGTTTCTAAGTAAAAATTTTGTGATTAACTGATGATTGAAATTTGACTCATTACTTCATTCACTTAATATTTCACCTATGTAATAAGGTATCATAAAAATTAGCTGGGAATACAACTATAATGATGCATAGATCTTGACCTAAAGTAAATTACAATTAATAGGGAAAACATACAAACGTAACCAAAATTACTGGGAAAATGTTATAATGAACTTTATGGAGACAAGGATAGAAAGTTAGTCTAACTATTTATGTTTGTTTATCTATATTTGTAGAAATTTGTTTTAAAATTTTTCTAAATTAGAATATACATTTAGTGCTAACTCTCTTACACAAGGAAAATAAAAATTTATGTTTCAAAATTAAGTAAATCAGTAGTAACATATTCCATTCGTTCATATAAAGCTTCTTTCAATTTATATCATGTAATTGTGTATATTTTAAAAATTAAAATACATATTAACTTCTAATACCTTTACTTTGGGTTTAAGGTAGGTTCATTCAACAATACAAAATGAAGCTTTATAGTTCTTATAAAATTTACAAAATCAACAGATATAATTTTATTTTCTATTTTATTTATACCACAAATTATTCCATTATTAATAATTGTATGGGATATATACATTGCCAAGAAATTTAAAAATACATATTTCATATTTTCAATATCAATACTTTTAAAATGTATTTTTAAATGAGAGCAATAATTCAAATTCATTGTGGCCCATTTTGTTCCAGATGCATTTCTTTTTTTTTTTTCTAAACATCTTTATTGGACTATAATTGCTTTACAATGGTGTGTTAGCTTCTGTTTATAACAGAGTGAATCAGTTATACATATACATATATCCCCATATCTCCTCCCTCTTATGTCTCCCTTCCATCCTCCCTATCCCACCCCTCCAGCTGGTCACAAAGCACCGAGCTGATCTCCCTGTGCTATGTGGCTGCTTCCCACTAGCTACCTATTTTACATTTGGTAGTATATATAAGTCCATGCCACTCGCTCACTTTGTCCCAGCTTAGCCTTCCCCTCCCCGTGTTCTCAAGTCCATTCTCTACATCTGTGTCTTTATTCCTGTCCTGCCCCTAGGTTCTTCAGAAAAAAAAAATTTTTTTTTTAGATTCCATATATGTGTGTTAGCATACAGTACTTGTTTTTCTCTTTCTGACTTACTTCACTCTGTATGACAGACTCTAGGTCCATCCACCTCACTACAAATAACTCAATTTCGTTTCTTTTTATGGCTGAGCAATATTCCATTGTATATATGTGCCACGTCTTTATCCATTCCTCTGTCAAAGGACACCTAGGTCGCTTCCATGTCCTGGCTATTGTAAATAGAGCTGCAATGAACATTTTGGTACATGACTCTTTTTGAATTATGGTTTTCTCAGGGTATATGCCCAGTAGTGGGATTTCTGGGTCATATGGTAGTTCTAATTTTAATTTTTTGAGGAACTTCTGTACTGTTCTGCATAGTGGCTGTATCAATTTACATTCCCACCAACAGTGCAAGAGGGTTCCCTTTTCTCCACACCCTCTCCAGCATTTCCTGTTTGTAGATTTTTTGATGATGGCCACTCTGACCGGTGTGAGATGACACCTCATTGTAGTTTTGATTTACATTTCTCTAATGATTAGTGATATTGAGCATCCTTTCATGTGTTTGTTAGCAATCTGTATATCTTCTTTGGAGAAATGTCTGTTTAGGTGTTCTGCCCATTTTTGGATTGGGTTGTTTGTGTTTTTGATATTGAGCTGCTTATAAATTTTGGAGATTAATCCTTTGTCAGTTGCTTGATCTGCAAATATTTTTTCCCATTCTGAGGGCTGTCTTTTCGTCTTGTTTATGGTTTCCTTTGCTGTGAAAAGTTTTTAAGTTTCATTAGGTTCCATTTGTTTATGTTTGTTTTTATTTCCATTTCTCTAGGAGGTGGGTCAAAAAGGATCTTGCTGTGATTTATCTCAGAGTGTTCTGCTTATGTTTTCCTCTGAGTTTTATAGTGTCTGCACATTTAGGTCTTTAATCCTTTTTGAGTTTATTTTTGTGTATGGTGTTAGGGAGTGTTCTAATTTCATTCTTTTACATGTAGTTGTCCAGTTTTCCCAGCACCTTTTATTGAACAGTTTTTTCTACATTGTATATTCTTGACTCCTTTATCAAAGATAAGGTGACCATATGTGTGTGGGTTTATCTCTGGGCTTTCTATCCTGTTCCGTTGATCTATATTTCTTTTTTTGTTCCAGTCCCATACTGTCTTGATTACTGTAGCTTTCTGGTATAGTCTGAAGTCAGGGAGCCTGATTAATCCAGCTCCGTTTTTCTTTCTCAAGATTGCTTTGGCTATTCGTGGTCTTTTGTGTCTCCATACAAATTGTGAAATTTTTTTGTTCTAGTTCCGTGAAAAATGCCATTGGTAGTTTGACAGGGATTGCACTGAATCTGTAGATTGCTTTGGGTAGTATAGTCATTTTCACAATGTTGATTCTTCCAATCCAAGAACATGGTATATCTCTCCATCTGTTTGTATCACCTTTAATTTCTTTCATCAGTGTCCTATAGTTTTCTGCCTACAGGTCTTTTGTCTCCTCAGGTAGGTTTATTCCTAGGTATTTTATTCTTTTTGTTGCCATGGTAAATGGGAGTGTTTCCTTAATCTCTCTTTCAGATTTTTCATCATTAGTGTATAGGAATGCAAGAGATTTTTGTGCCTTAAATTTGTATCCTGCTACTTTGCCAAATTCAGTTGATTAACTCTAGTAGTTTTCTAGGCAGACTCTCAACCACTGCACCACCAGGGAAGCCCCTGTCCTTCTTCCTTTCTGATTTGGATTTCTTTTATTTCTTTTTCTTCTCTGATTGCTGTGTCTAGGACTTCCAAGACTTTGTTGAATACCAGTGGTGACAGTGGACATCCTTGTCTTGTTCCTGATCTTAGAAGAACTGCTTTCAGTTTTTCACCATTGAGAATGATGTTGGCTGTGGGTTTGTCATATATGGCCTTTATTATGTTGAGGTAAGTTCCCTCTATGACTACTTTTTAGAGTGTTTTTATCATAAATGGGTGTTGAGCTTTGTCAAAAGCTTTTTCTGCATCTCCTGAGATGATCATGTGGTTTTTCTCCTTCAATTTGTAAATATGATGTATCACATTGATTGATTTGTGTATATTGAAGAACGCTTGCATTCCTGGGATAAACCGCACTTGATCATGGTATACGATCCTTTTAATGTACTGTTGGATTCTGTTTCCTAGTATTTTGTTGAGGATTTTTGTATCTATATTCATCAGTTATATTGGACTGTAGTTTTCTTGCTTTGTGACATCTTTTTCTGGTTTTGGTTATCAGGGTGATGGAGGCCTCATAGAATGAGTGTTCCTCCCTCTGCTATATTTTGCAAGAATTTGTGAAGGGTACCTGTTAGCTCTTCTCTAAATTGTTCATAGTATTCACCTGTGAAGCCATCTGGTCCTGAGCTTATGTTTGTTGGAAGATTTTTAATCACAATCTCAATTTCAGTGCTTGTGATAGGTCTGTTTATATCTTCTCTTTCTTCTTGGTTCAGTCTCAGAAGGTTGTGCTTTTCTAAGAATTTATCCAATTCTTCCAGCTTTTCCAGTTTATTGGCATATAGTTGCTTGTAGTAATCTCTCATGAACCTTTGTATTTATGCATTGTCAGTTGTTACTTCTCCTTTTTCATTTCTAATTCTATTGATTTGCATCTTCTCCCTTTTTTTCTTGATGAGTCTGGCTAATGGTTTATCAATTTTATTTATCTTCTCAAAGAACCATCTTTTAGTTTTATTGATCTTTGCTATTGTTTCCTTCATTTCTCTTTCCTTTATTTCTGATCTGATCTTTATGATTTCTTTCCCTCTGCTAACTTCGGGGTTTTTTTGTTCTTCTTTCTCTAATTGCTTTAGGTGTAAGGTTAGGTTGTTTATTTGAGATGTTTCTTGTTTCTTGAGGTAGGATTGTATTGCTATAACCTTCCCTCTTAGAACTGCTTTTGCTACATCTCATAGGTTTTGGGTTGTCATGTTTTCATTGTCATTTGTTTCTAGGTATTTTTTGATTTCCCCTTTGATTTCATCATTGATCTCTTGGTTATTAAGTAGTGTATTGTTTAGCCTCTATGTGTTTGTATTTTTTATAGTTTTCCTGTAATTGATATCTAGTCTCATAGCGCTGTGGTCAGAAAAGATACTTGATACAATTTCAATTTTCTTAAATTTACCAAGGCTTGATTTGTGACCCAATATATGCTCTATCCTGGAGAGTGTCCCATGAGCACTTGAGAAGAAAGTGTATTCTGTTGTTTTTGGATGGAATGTCCTATAAATATCAATTAAGTCCATCTAGTTTAATGTATTATTTAAAGCTTGTGTTTCCTTATTTATTTTCATTTTGGATGATCTGTCCATTGGTGAAAGTGGGGTGTTAAAGTCCCCTACTATGATTGTGTTACTGTCGATTTCCCCTTTTATGGCTGTTATATTTTGCCTTATGTATTGAGATGCTCATATGTTGGGTGCATAAATATTTACAATCGTTATATCATCTTCTTGAATTGATTCCTTGATAATTATGTAGCATCCTTCTTTGTCTCTTCTAATAGTCTTTATTTTAAAATCTATTTTGTCTCATATGAGAATTGCTACTCCAGCTTTCTTTTGATTTCCATTTGCATGGAATATCTTTTTCCACCCCGTCACTTTCAGTCTGTTTGTGTCCCTAGGTCTGAAGTGGGTCTCTTGTAGACAGCATATATATGGGTCTTGTTTTTGTATCCATTCAGTCAGTCTATGTCTTTTGGTGGGAGCATTTAATCCTTTTACATTTAAGGTAATTATCGATATGTATGTTCCTATTACCATTTTCTTAATTGTTTTGGGTTTGTTATTGTACGCCTTTTCCTTCTCTTGCGTTTCCTGCCTAGAGAGATTCCTTTAGCATTTGTTGCAAAGCTGGGTTGGTGGTGCTGAATTCTCTTAGCTTTTGCTTGTCTGTAAAGCTTTTAATTTCTCTGTCACATGTGAATGGGATCCTTGCTGGGTAGAGTAATCTTGATTGTACGTTTTTCTCTTTCATCACTTTAAATATGTCCTGCCACTCCCTGCTGGCTTGCAGAGCTTCTGCTGAAAAATCAGCTGTTAACCTTATGGGGATTCCCTTGTGTGTTACTTGTTGCTTTTCCCTTGCTGCTTTTAATATTTGTTCTTTGTATTTAATTTTTGATAGTTTGATTAATATGTGTCTTGGCGTGTTTCTCCTTGGATTTATCCTGTATGGGACTGTCTGTGCTTGCTGGACTTGATTAACTAGTTCCTTTCCCATATTAAGGTGGTTTTCAACTATAATCTCTTCAAATATTTTCTCAGTTCCTTTCTTTTTCTCTTCTTCATCTGGGGCCCCTGTAATTCAAATGTTGGTGCATTTAATGTTGTTCTAGAGGTCTTTGAGACTGTCCTCAATTCTTTTCATTCTTTTTTCTTTATTCTGCTCTGTGGTAGTTATTTCCACTATTTTATCCTCCAGGTCACTTATCCATTCTTCTGCCTCAGTTATTCTGCTATTGATCCCTTCTAGAGAATTTTTAATTTCATTTATTGTGCTGTTCATCTCTTTTTATTTGCTCTTTAGTTCTTCTAGGTCCTTGTTAAACGTTTCTTGTATTTTCTCCATTCTACTTCAAAGATTTTGGATCATCTTTACTGTCATTACTCTGAATTCTTTTTTGGGTACACTGCCTATTTCCTCTTCATTTGTTTGGTCTGGTGAGTTTTTACCTTATTCCTTCATCTGCTGTGTGTTTCTCTGTCTTCTCATTTTGCATAACTTACTGTGTTTGGGCTCTCCTTTTCACAGGCTGTAGGTTTGTAGTTCCCGTTGTTTCTGTTGTCTGCCCCCATTGGCTAAGGTTGGTTCAGTGGAGGGGAGGGGTGCCTGTGTTCTGGTGGATGAGACTGGATCTTGTCTTTCTGGTGGGCAGGACCCCAACCAGTGGTGTGTTTTGGGGTGTCTGTGAACTTATTATGATTTTAGGCAGCCTCTCTGCTAATGGGTGGGATTGTGTTCCTGTCTTGCTAGTTGTTTGACATACGGTGTCCAGCACTGTAGCTTGCTGGTTGTTGAGTGGAGCCAGGTCTTAGCATTGAGATGGGGATCTCTGGGAGAGCTTTCACCATTTGGTATTATGTGGAGCTGGGAGATCTCTGGTGGACCAGTGTCCTGAACTCAGCTCTGCCACCTCAAAGGCACAGGCCTGACACTCAGCTGGAGCACCAAGACCCCGTCAGCCACACAGCAGATCAGCAGAAGTTTAAAAGCTTGACAGTATCCTCTGTTGTTAAGGGTGTGGAGATACAGTCTCTATTTTACATTGCTAGTGAGAAGGCAAAAGGGTAAAACCAACAACAACTCTGTCAGTATGTCTTCATCAACCAAATGAGCTAGCCAATGTGGGACACAGGACCACTCACTCAGTGGAAGAATCCCATGCTGAGCTTCAAAGCTTCCAAGATCTTGGCAGCTGGGAAGTGAAAGGCAGAGGGAGGGAGTGTGGGGCAGGAGCAGCTCCTGTGCATGTGCCCATGGGAGTCCAGATGCATTTCTAACATCTGAGGCATTAGTAATGAACTGGAAGGCAAAGAGCTGCTCTCTTAGAGCTTGTATTGCTGGAGTATAGACAAATCATGTCATGTCATACTATACTATACTACACTATACTACACTATACTATAATTTCAAATAGTGAAAAGAAGAGAATGAAACAAGATAAGACTGCCTATGACTAAGAGTGAGTCTATTTGTAATGTGAAGCTTACTTTAGATAGGGTCATCAGAAGTACTGTTGACAAGATGACATTTGAGGAAACATTTGAATGTCAGAAAAAAACACAGTATTCAAAGATAATGAGGGAAGTGCATTAGATAGAGGAAACAGAGACCTGAGAAAGTTGAGCAGATGGATAGGGCTCTGGGTTCTGTCTGCCTGTTTAAGGTAGTGTAACTCTACCTTTTCTGTCTTAAATTGTAGTGTCCTCCTAAACATTCTCATTTGAAGACATAATTTTGTGACCATAGAATAGCTTGCAAATCACTGATCCAGTCTCTTTGGTGTTATGAGAATAGAGAAGGAGTTAGTTATATTCAAATTGAAAGTTCTGTTCTATTTCATGACATGTCATTCTAGCCACATAAAAATATTCTTGAGGGAGCTTATTTCAGAATCACAGAGTTTTGTATTTGTGTAGTAATATTCATGCATCAATGAAAAAAACAGAAAGCCTTGTTTCTGAATGAATTATGAATGTCATCAAAAATATAGCAAATATTTCACAGTATAAAAATCACTAAAAAAATGATGATATGATGGAAATGAAGGTATAAAGGCATTGTTTGCTGTTCTTTAATGTGATACCTGAAAGTAGTAGTTCCATGTTGCTGTTACTGAGTGTTGCATTGACTCTCCCAGTGGAAGCATTGAAACTAGTAACTGTCAAGGTCATGGGTTGTTTCCTTCCTTTAAAATTGTAAGAGCCTTTCCATATATAATTTTGGGCAAACACATCATCAGGAACTGTGAATAGATTAAATAAACATACATGTTAATTTTACAGTGCCCTGTAAATATGAGCATTAAATACCAGATTAATGAGTATTAGTTTATTGAAAAATCATATTTTTCTAAATATACAATAATATAGAATTTACATTATAAAATGAATTCTTCACATAAGTATTTTAATTTTTTTAGAATAAACCAAAATAATAATCTAGATTTGTACATACATCATCAATGAGTGATAAATAAACACCACCAATTAATGACATAAGACATATTTAGAATCCAGCTAAATATCAAGTTTACTTATATTTGGTTTCCTGTAATAATATCTTTCTTTCAGAAGGAAAATAAAATGATTTTACTGGGCCAAGTCAGTCTATATACTAGTCCCAATAGGCCTGCTTTTCTCCTAGCAGTAGGAATAGGTTCATAGGAAGAGCATAGAGTTAAAACCCCCCCTTGCATAAAAGCCTTGGAGACGATCAGGAGAGATGCTCCTTTGACCTTTTTACCCCTTTACAGAATACTGAGTTCAGTTATTTCAATAATAGATGCTCCTGAAGAAGAACAGGGCTCTACCTGTTTTGCTCCTGACAGCTTTAAGGTTTACAGGTATTTATGGAAATAAAAGAATTGTCACTAGAATTGGCTAACTCTCATGGGAAAGAGATGAACTGTGGTAGAATCAAAGAATATTCTAATGTAAACCTTTCATCCAAATAAGAAACACTCTTAATGTTAAATGCAGACAAATAAGTCATTATATTTATATAAATTAGTTATGTAATTTATAGCTAATATAAATTAGGTATGTCAAAGTCTTCTCAGGTCCTGGTAAGAGGCTGAGAGAGCTTCCATTAATTCTGTACATCACATTAAAGCACATCCTCAGAAATCAGCTATTCAAAAGAGCCTGTCTATTTGTGTGACTGAATGAATGACATGGATTTAGAGGAAAGCCTTTTTTTTTTTCTAACAAGTTATTGACATTTGTTACCTGTTTTTCTCTACATACATCACAGTTCTTACTGCTCAGATCACAGAGACTGTGTTACAAATTGTACATTCCCTGAATTCTACTAGGCAAACAAGTAAAACAATACTATGGTAGAAGATGAACATACAATGCACTCAAGAATTTTTACTGAGTATTTCAACCAACATGATTATTTTTTTCTATGATAATTCAAAAGCTATATAGCAGAAGGACTAGAAATGCAGGCAGTGGAACTAGACTGCTTGTATTTCCGTCCCTCCTCTACAATTTATAAACTGTGTGGTTTTCCCTAAGTTACTTAACTCTCTAAACCCGAATTTCCTCATCAGTAATGTGGGATTAACACAGAGTTACAAGGAAGATTAAATGAGATAATGAATATGAAGAGTTTTGATAAGTGTTAGTTGCTATCATTAGTATTATACAGGTAAAATAGGGAAACCGTGGGTCTCGTAGATCATTACATAGTTGCTAATAAAATATATAGTTAGTGAACATGCAGTTAGTATCATGAAAAATCCATAGTCCTGGCTCTGGGACCTTTGCCAAGTCACCCTTATAGTGGCACTCCCTCCCCAAACCTCAAACTACACAGCTATGCTCTGTATGTACAGGAGACCTTACCTAAAAATTTGATATGGTGTATGCGTAAAAAGCCCTTGATTTGGTAAGCACCTTAAAGAGCAGTTAACTCAAAAATCATACCTAAAATAAGTTTGGAGGAGGAGGGAGTGACAAGCTAAATTATCCTTCAGAAAGATCTGGAATTTGGAGGTAATAGGCTCTTAGTTGTAGAGATAGGAGGAAGAGCAAGGGAGAAAGATGTTCTAACAGTAGTGTGAAGGCATATAGTAGGTACTCAATAAATGTGTTATTCTTATCTTTCTGATTGTTTATTTTCCCTGGCCTGTATTATGCTTACTCTTTGATACCCCTGAATATTTAATGAAAATCTGCTACACTTGGTGATCTTGTCATTGTGCTTAGAGGAATTAAGGAAGTTGGTTGAAGGAGACTAAAGAGAACCCCCGTGGCAGGAGAAAATAGCAATGGAAAGAAGTAGGTACCAGCAGCAGCAAAGAACATTGTATCAGGATTAATCATTGATGTGGTAGTAAATGTTTAACAACTGGCTCTCCAGAAAACAAACAAACCAACAAACTGGTTGTACTATTTGCTGATTCTATAGTGTAAATATCCCGTGATGTCAGATTTCAAACTATGAACATGACATCACTGAACGCAGAGTTTGGAAGAATGCACAGAACTGGCTATGGCAAAGCTCTACCGGTCAGCTCCAGCATGCCACCACCACCCTCCACCTTTCTCACACATAACTGAGAAATGTAACTAATGATAGGATGGGAGAGGCAGACGCTATTTGGTCATTTAAATCCCTACGTACAAGGAGATGACAATACTTTCTATTGTTAAGTCTAATTTGAGATTTAAATGTGATTGTGTATTTGGCAGTTCTTTCTAAACTCTAAAATGTCATCTAGCTATCACTGATGTGGAGCACAGTGAAAAGGAGGAAGACAATGATGGTTACGATCTTTATTTTTCAAGACAGTTTTGAATCTAAACTTTGCTACATAGGCCTCATAGCATTACCATATAGAGTATCATGCTCCTGACACTGATACCACTGCCAAATTTAATTGTTACTTTGGAGTAATCTAATCACTGTGTCATGATTTTAAATGAAATGCTTCTGTTTTCCCACTTAAGATGACATTGTTCTAGAGTTTTATAGATACCTTCACTCAGGTTAAAGAAATTCTTTTCCTTTCTAATTTATTAAAAGTTTTTTAAAATTATAAATAGATGTTCAATCTTACAAAGTAGTTTCTGTGCAAGTATTTAGATGATCATAATTTAGATGATCATACATAATCATATTTTTTGCATGTTAATCTCTTAATGTGATAGATTACTTTTGAGGATTATTTAACATGAAAATATCCCTGTAAATCTTTCATTAACCCAATTTGGTAATGATGTGTCATCTTTACTATAATGTTGTACAGTTAATCCTTGAACAACATGGATTTGAACTGTGAGGGTCCACTTATGCACAGATTTTTTTCAACAGTAAATACTATAGTACTACTGTACTGATCCGTGGTTAGTTGAATTCATAGATGCGGAATCACAGATATGAAGGAATCTTGGGTAAGGAGGAGCCACATACTGCGGGTCAACGATAAGTTATATGCAAATTTTTGACTGCACTGAGGGCCAGTGCCCCTAACCCACTTTCTGTTCAGGGTCAACTGTATTTGATTTGCTAAGGCTTTATGTAGGATTTTTTCATCTATAATCTTACGTCAAATGGGCCTGTAATTTTCTCTTTTTATAGTGTCTTTACCTGAGTTATTAGAGTTATGTTGGATCCATCAAATGAGGGGTTTTTTTGATAGTTTTATAAAACTGGGATGATCTGTTCCTTCAAAATTTGGTAGAACTTATCAGTAGAGGCATATGGAACAGGTTTTTCCTTGTGGAAATAGCTTTAACTATTACTTTGTTATGGGATTATTCGAGTTTTCTCCTATTAGTTATGTTAAAATCCACTTTTCTAGTAATTTGTCAATGTTTAAGTTTTTTTAAAATTGACAGTTACAGTAGTTTTCTGTTATATATTGCTAATTTATTCAATCTACTCTATGTAGGTTTTCATGTTTCCTTTTGAAATGTTACTACTTTTTGTTCCTTTCTTGATCAATCTTAACAGAAATTATTCACTTTGTACATTTTTTTTTAAAGGACTACTTTGACTCTGTTGAGATTCTTCTGTTATATTTTTGGGGTTTTTTTGGTTTGTTTGATCATTTTTATTACATTGAGTTCTGCTTTCTTTTGATCATTCCATTATACTTTTTGTATCTTCTTAACAGGGACAGTTATTAATTCTAAGGCTTTCTTTTCTTCTAATGTAAGGGTTTAAGGCTTTATATTTCCCTCACATCTTTACTTTTGCTCTAGCTCCCAAGTTTTGATATCTAGATTTTTCAGCATAACTAAACTATATTGTTATATTTTCCATTTTAATTTCTTCTTCAATTCATGAGTTATTCATCAGTATTAATTTTGTTCTTAATTTCCAAATATTGAGGAATTTAAAAATTTTATCCATTTTCTTATTAACTTTTAACTGCATCATGGTCAGGTAAGACTAACTTTGCTTTGAAATTTGTGTAGATTTTTTTATTGCTTAATATATGATCAATTCTTATAGCTGTCCCATGTGCCTTTAAAGAAAGTATATATTATTTAATTGGTTGATGAGAAATATATATATATATATATTACATCAAACATATTAGTTTTGTTGTTTAGTTCTTCCATATTCTTTAAAAAAATTTTTTTGTCAGCCTGAAATATTTATTGGTAGCCATTGGCCATGTTTTGCCCAGGACAGTCTAGATTTATACTTGATATGCTGGAGCTATTATTCAGGGTACACATCTGCTCCCAGATAAAGTATCTTTCTTGGAAAGTTCTGGGCACTGATTGCCCATTGTGGTTTTCTTTCTTTTTTTTTTTTAACCAGAAAAAAGTCCTTTAATCATTAATGGTAAACATTTTAACAGTGGACATGAAATGAAAGGTCCAATGGAAGATATTTACCTAAAAATGAGGCAAACCTAGTCTTATATTGAACACATTTTGAGTTATAATTACAACCCTGCACTAAGTCTTTGTTTTTCTTTTTTTAAAAAGTTGTGGTAAACAGGAAATAACAAGTGTAGGTGAGGATGTGAAACCCTGGTACTTTGCTGGTGGGAATGTAAAATGACTCAACTGCTTTGGAAAACCGTTTAGCAGTTTCTCAAAAAAGTTAAACCTAGAATTACCACATGATCCAGCAATTCTACTACCACCCAAAAGAATGGAAAGCAGGAAATCAAAAAGAATCTCATATACTAGTGTTCACAGGATTATTCACACTAGCCAAAAAGGTGAAAACAATCCTAATGTCAGTGAACAGCTGAATGGATAAATAAAATATGGTATGTACGTTCAACGGAGCATTATTGAGTCAGACACAAAAGGACAAGCATTGTGTGATTCCTCTTATATGATGTACCTAGAATAGGGAAATTCATAGAGACAGAAAGTAGAATAGAGGTTACCAGGGGCTGGGACCATTGTGGTTTTCTGAATCCATGCAACACTTTCTCTCTCATGATGACATATTTTTTGGTCACCTTAGAGAAATTCAGTCTGTTTTCACTGACTGTTGAAAAAAATCAGTTTCTCAGACTAATTTTTTTGGTAGGCAGTCCAGTTTAATAGCATGTACCATTGAGAACTTTTTAAACCAACTAAAATTAGATTCTAACACTCTACCTGGCTTGTTACAACTGGACCAAATCTATTTCCAAGGTAAAGATTAAATGCTGAGCCTTTAATTTTATGTGTAGCTTTTCATTCCTACCATGTAAATAAAATACATACTAATACATTAAAAAGAAGCTCTCGTATACTGAGCCCTTACCATGAGCCAAGCACTTTGTGCTTCAATTTTATGAAGTTCATTCATATTAATCTAATCAATATGTCTTTTGTATAGGTAAAGAAATGGAGGCTCAGATGTAGAAATTAACTTTTCCAAAGTCATAGGGTAGGCAGTGTATAACATGGGGATTACATCAAGGTTGTAGGACTTCAAGGCCCATATTTTTAACGACTAAAAATTTTATTTTTAAATCAAATTACTGAAAATAAACTGGACAAGTTTTAGAAGTTGCTGAACTTTTTACTCTCACTCCAAGTGTATTTGGTTCCTTCTTTAAAAAATTTATATTTAAAAATTATATGTAAATCTAATTTTTATTTTAATGTTTTAAATAAACCATTGCCATTATTTTATAGCTATCTACAGATACTCTTGAAGGGAAATTTTATAGAGACAACTATATACAATATTTTTGGAATATTAACATGTCACAGTATTACATTGCTCGAAGTTTGGTATCCTATAATACAAATTTTCAAACTTCAAATTCCAAACAGTAAAATGCATAGTTTTCCCATACTGAAATATATTTTTCTAAATAAATGGTCACTTTGTCAATACAACAGAAGATCACCTTGGGAAATCATGACTACTAGAAAAACAACTGAAATTACTAACCACTTAGCTTTGGGCTGGGTGTTCCTAGCGCAGGTCTAGGATCTTTCACCAATATTTTGGAACCAGCTATGAAAAGAAACAAAAATTTTACAAAATTTAATATAATAAATAACACACATACACACACACACACACACACACACACACACACAGTTTGATGCACTGTCAATTTTATTCTTTGAAATATCATATAGTTTTCTCCAAAATGTCCTGTTCACTATAGCATCTCAGTCCTCACTCAACACTTCTGTTCAGCTAACAACTTCTATAATTATCCCCATTATAGTCCAGTGGGGCAAAGGGAATATCAGTGCTGCCTTAGTATTTTGGGGTCTTGTTTCTTATTTTAAAAGCATAAACCAACATGGAAACAGTTGATTCCAACATGGAAGTTGAGGGCTGAGGGTATGTTCCTGTTGCTTAAAGGCAAATAATTTGGGTAGGGTTCATGTTTAAGAGTTAAAAATTGTTGGGAATTCCCTGGTGGTCCAGTGGTTAGGACTTGGCCCTTTTACTGCTCGGGCCCAGGTTTGATCCCTGGACAGGGAACTGAGATCCCACAAGCTGTGCGGCATGCCCCCCCACCAAAAAAAAAAAGACTTAAAAATTGTTAAGGTATCCCATGATGTCACAAGAAATTGGCTAGTCTCAAAGGTAAAGAGTTAAACTAAAGTTTTTAAGTCAAACCAAAAGGAGTTCAAAATCATGTGGGGTGCTGAAAGTGCCTGCAAAGTTGAAGCAGCTGTGATATGCAGTGCTTGTAGACCTGTAAAGACATACATCTTTTTCCTAAGAACAAAGTAATGTCTTTAAAGGTTTTAAGGGGAAGTTATTTGGTTGAACATCACCTTGGCTGCAAGGTGGAGAACAATTTGGAAAGGAGTGGGTATTGATTTGGGTAGAGAAGTTAGAAGGCCATTTCAGTAGTCTCAGTAGAGATAATGCTGAGTTAGATTACAGTAACAGTGATGATAAATTCAAAAGTGGATAGAATTTTTTTAAACCTACTAAAATTCTGGTGGATTTAAAGAGACAAGAAGATGTCAAAGGTGACTGCTAGATTTCTATTTATTATGTGATGATGGTACCACTGAGTTAGGGAACATCAAGAGAAGACTTACAGTGAAGGGAAATTGATGAGTTTAGATTTGCATATATTATTTAAATGTCTTTGAGAAATTCAAGAAGAGATATTAGGTAAGAAATTGAGCATATAATTCTGGAGCTAAGAGAAGATAAATGAGCTAGAAATATTAATTTGTAAATAACCTTCATAGAGAAAACTTTAAGTCACTGGCTTGAATGAGATCAGATCACCTAGGGAGAGAACACAGAGTGAAAAGAAGAGAAGACTAAGAACTGAGCTTTAGAAAAAATGGGTAGAAAACATTAAGCTTAAAAAGGAAATGGAGAATAGGTAGCCAGAAATTTGAGGAGATAAAATATTTATTTATTCAACAAATATTGATTGAACACTTTTCACATATAAGGCACTGATCTAGTGGTTAAAATCACAGTTGTAAATACTTTGACAAAGTTTCTTTTTTATTTTTACGTAAAAGAACCCTAAAATGGGCCATATTTAGATTTATTAAACTTTCTTTTTTTTCTTTTCTTTTTCTTTTGAGCTTATATTCTAGTCGGGGAAGGGCAGATGAAAGGACAGGAGAGTGGAGAAAGACAATAACAAGTAAACAAATAAAAGAATAAGATCTCACACAGAAGGGATTCCTATCATGAAAAATTAAAAAAAAAAAAGAAAAAAGAAACCTGTAATGTTCTAGCTAAGAGAAAAGAGTGAAAACATTTCAAGAGGAGAAAGTCATTTACATTTGTGAAGGCTACAAGACGTAAAGAATTAGAAGGACTGAAAAAAAAAAGAATGTATTGATGACTTTATCAAGAATTCTAGGAAAACCTCCTTTGTTCCTTCTTCTGGAAACATAACACTTTTTTCCTCTGGTAAACTCATTACAACTTGTTCAGATGGGGATTGTCCTGATCAACCAAAGCAGCAACCTGGGTGGAAACATCACCTAGATCTGGTCAAACTGTCATATCATCGTGGCTGAGAAATGAATTTGGAGATGGATTCCATTAAAAATTGTGGCAATCAGACTTTCATATAGTGCTTTCCTGACCAAGTTTTGGGAAAGACTCTTTCTACTAGGGTTATTCTACCAGAAGGATATAAACCCAGGAATGCTGGCAGCAATATTCCCTACTATAGTGGGTTGAATAGTACACACTCCAAATTCATGTTCACTAGGAACCTCAGAACATGACCTTATTTGGAAACAGAGTCTTTGAAGATGTAATTTGGTGAGAATCTTGAGGTAAAATATTCCTGAAATAATCCCTAAGTCCAATGACTAGTGTTTTTATAAGAAGAGAACAGGACATATAGAGATACATAGGAAAGAAGGCCATGTGAAGATAGAGGTAGACATGGTAGTGAGGCATTTATGAACCAAGGAATGCCAGGGATAGCCAGAAGCCATAACAAGCTCGAAGGAGGTAAGGAATGATTCTTCCCTAGAGCCTTCAGAGGATACATGGCCTTCTTGACACCTTGATTTTGGACTTCTGGCTTTCAGAACTGTGAGAGAATAAATTCCTATTCTTTTAAGTCACCCAGCTTGTGGTACTTTGTTATGGCAGCCTTAGAAAACTAATATACCTACTGTGAATAGAGAACTAGGAAAAGTAATAAAGGCAAGAATTAAAAATAGAGCATGGAAAAGAAGCTATAAAAAGGCCTGAAAATATTTCTGTGCCCCGGGATCCAAAAGTGTCTACATCACTCCTACTCTTAGAGTTGGCGAACAAATTTACCTTGTTCCTAAGTTAATCTAAATTGATTTTTTTTGGTCTCTTGTATCTGAGGAAAGCTTAAACAGTACAAAATCTTCTGTTGAAAGCTTTTATAGAGAAAACTTACCTTCACAAACAGGAACTTTTCCACTCCAGGTGTTATCAGATCTACACACTCTATGTTCTGTTCCACCTGCTAAGAAGAAGCCAGGCTGGCAGGTATAAATTAATGTATACCCATGGGATGGAAGGTCCATTCCTACTACATTTGCATGAGCAGGAGTTTCTGGCTGTTTACAGCTGTGGGCTATATTAAGAAAAGCGAAAAAATGTTCATTTTTATAGACATGTTAAGAAACTTTTGAGATCGGAGTCACAATATATTTTTATAGGTATGTTAATGTTTTTATATAAATATAACTTGTTATTCTCATGAATCAAGGAAAGCTTATCAATGTAAATGTAAATGTTGTTTTCATAGACTAGCATTTCATAAATGATCATCTGTGGAACACTGGTGGTTGTTAACATATAAACTGAGAGAAAAAATAAAAGACTAACTCTGGATAATTAAGCTAATAAATGTATACTATATCACCATTTTAGAGAGTCACAATATATATTAGCATTTTAAAGGATCTAATAAGTCCTTTTTAAGATAAGTTTTTTTTTTTTTTTTTTTTAATTTATTTCTTTTATTATTTTTGGCTGCATTGGGCCTTGGTTGCTGCATACGGGTGGCATGTGGGATCTTCCCGGACCAGGACTCGAACCCGTGTCCCCTGCATTGGCAGGCAGACTCCCAACCACTGCACCACCAGGGAAGCCCCAAGATAAGTTTTAAAGTTGATCAAACTCAGATTTTCTATACCAATTTAGGAAATATTAATATTTAATTTTTATTTATTATATTTATTTTAAATTAAAAAGCATGTCTTCTAAAGGTAAATTCAACCACAGTTTAGTACGTTGCTCTGATACTCATATTTCCTAATGTAGAAAGTACAATTTAATAATTTTTTGCATATGGAATTTTCTGGCCATATTTTGGGTCCATATGCTATGAGTATCTTTTCATTCATTTAATTTTTTGATTCCACTAAACCTGCACTTATGACACTCTCTGACCCTGTCGCTCAGTTCACCTGTGTCTTATGATGACCATTCCCTTCTTAATCAGAAATAGATGCTACAAAGAATTCTCCCCCTAAGCAACACAACATTTCTGATCATTTGTTCATGGATATAGACCCTTAAAGATGGTCTCTGAGATAAAGTGTTCTGTGGACAAATTTGTTTGGAAAAATTTTTTTCCATGCTTCCTAGTGGATATGTACTAAGCTATAAATAATAGCTAATATTTTTAACATTATGTGAAAAACATTTTGTTATGTGGTTTATATTTAATATAATTCAGTTAATAAAATTTAATTCTTATTGAGGAAATACTGCTAAGAATAAACACAAATAGTCTGTTTCTGCTACATTCTTAAGCCCCATTATGCACCCATTAGATATTCTGAGATGCTCTGCAGTAACAGAAGCCATTTAATTTTATTTAAATCATCATATCCCACATGCAGGTCATCAAAGAATCTTAGTTTACTATGAAATACCTCAGTATATCCCACACAGCTGTTCTAAAGTATGTACACACTCTGAGGAATTCTCTTTCAAGGAATTTTGCCGTATTTAAATATAAGCCAGCCAGGCACGTGACATGACTTCTCAGTGGAGTGTTCTGCTGCTTTTCAGTAAACTGAGGATCCACAGGGGCCCCTGTGATTATTTGGGTGGTTCTGAACAGGGATGGAGTAAATTCACAGGACTTATTTGGACTTCAGTAAATCCTAAAAGCTAGAAACCATTCTGATGAGTATTTCTATTCCTGCTTACTCTTCATTTTTCTCCCCCGCAAAAAAGATGGAGAGGAAATAAAAAGAGAAAGTAGGAGGGAAAAAAGAGATAACTCACCAGCTAAAATTTATTTCTAACTGTATTCAAAAAAGACTGTTTAGTGATCTTTGCTCTTATTCAATCTGTACAGCAAGTGTTTTCAACTTAGAGTCAGTGCACATTTAGAAGCTCCAGGAAATCCTAAGTAGTATTCAAATTTTTGGTTAAGGTATTCATGCATATATCCTTTCATGGACATTTCTAGCTTTCCTCAGGTTCTCAGAGAATTTCACAAGTGAAAAAGATTGAGTCTCTACTATGTTGGAGCCTCCTGTATCTCACAAGTACTTCAGATTCATAGGTGCAGATCTATGAACCTAAAAAATAATCATCATCTAAAATTACCTGGTGACCAAACTGAACGCAATTACAAGAGCTTTTCAAAAAGAACAAAATTTTGCCCTGTGCCTTCTGACTTCTTAAAGAATAATGCTCCCCACTAGCCATGGGGGTATGCTACAGTAAAACACTATATGCATGAATTATATTTTATAATAACCTGAAAAAACAATGCAACAGCTCTTTTACATACATATAAGCTTATTTTTCACACGTGGAAAAAACTGCATATAAATTCTTATCCTTGATAAGTATAATTTTCTTAGCCACAATACTTACGTATGCACTCAGGCTGAATTCCACTCCACGTGAGGTCAGGAAGGCAAGTACGTGTTGTAGAACCTTGGAGAAGATGTCCTTTTTTGCAGTGGAACTGTACAACACTTCCTACCTATAGCAAATTACAGAGAGAAAAACAAATGTCCCAATGCAACTTCAAATACAGCAACAGATAGAATAAAAACATGGACGAGAAAATGCTTTCAAAAGAAATTCTGCAAGGTAGAGGTTGGAAGGAAAAGAAACTGAAATCTGATTTAAAATAAAATTGCAGAAAAAAACTGAAGAAAAAAACCCTTAGATTTCTTTGTGTGCATATCATCATTAAATACTTGAATACAATGTATACATAGGTGCCAAATATTTGCCATGGTGATTTGAAGAAAATATATGATACCAAAAGGCCAATAAGCTACATATGAATATAAGATAGACAGACAGTTAAATAGAGACAGATAAATGAAGATGGATAAAGGCAGATACGGAAATAAAGATAGCTACCAACACAAGAGGCAGTGAATATGTAAGACAGTAAATGCAATATGAGATTGAACATAAAGGTGTTTATTGAAGGTTGGATTGGTAGCAGAAAAATACAATGGAAGACATGCTATTTGCATTAAGCTTTTAAGGGATGTGTAATTTAGATAAATATATAGAACAATGGTTCTTAAAGTGTGGTCCCCAGACCAGTAACCTCAGCATAACCTAGGAATTTGTTAGAAATGCCAATTCTGGAAACTTAGCTGAGACCCACTGCATCAGAAACTCTTAGGGTAGCAACCAGCAATTTGTGTTTTAAAAAGCCCTCCAAGTGATTTTAATGCAAACTAACGTTTGAAAACAACTGATATAAGTAGAAAAGATAAGAATATTATGAGAAAATGTATGGTGGTTAAAACATACATCATATAGTTTAGCAAAAAAAGAGAACACTTTTGATTGGTTATCATAGATAATTTACACAGTGAGGTGGGAATTTGGGAGTAAAGTAGAAAGCTGTGAGATATAGGTAAAAAAGAAAACAGACCCCAGAGGTGTGTATACTCGGCTTTAACTTTGACTCTGATCTTGAATAAGGTATATCTCCTCTTTGAGACTTAACTCTCTCTCTATAAAGATGATATTATTTCTCTTGCAACTTAAGGATTAAATAAAATAGGATATATAATTCGCTCCACATGGGCATGGAACATAAGCTTTAAATAAATTCCAGCTATAATTATTCAGTCAGAGACATAATAATCAGTTTCTGAAGACTCTCAAATAGCAGGCTATAGCAATTGAATTTTTAAAATAAAAACATAAAGTTGCTAAAGCTTTCAGAGCAACTAAAATTTATGTAGAAAATAAAATCTTTGAAAAATTAAACTAACCACTGTATGGGGAAACTATGAAACAAAAAGAATGATGAACAGTAATTCTAATTATGAGGCTTGAATTGCCATTTTAGATTTGAGTGGATAAAGCTTGACCAACTTGTGGCAATAGACACGGGAAGGAAGTTGTTTACTCAAAATGTATTAAAAGGAAAAATCATCAGGATTTATTAAATGATTAGAGGTGGAGGAGAAGATAAGGGGTATTTAGAGTCTGCCACTTCAGCCTTCCCCAGCATATGGAGTCTGACCATGTTCAACTGCTGTCTTAGGGCTTTTCACATAGACTGTGTTTCCTTTTTTTCCCATTAGTTCCTACTCCCACCTGCTAAAGCAACATGAGGCTAAGCTTAATGTGACATAATTTGATACAAGATTCCACTTGGACCTTGAGACTAGCTATATTCCACCATCTTTCTTATTCTCGTTATCACCCAGAACTATGCTACACTTGAAATGCTCAGTTCTAATAGTCATTCTCTTATAACAACCTTTATCCTTCCAGTTATCTCATATTATGCCTTCCGTGACAGCATCATCTCTGCATCCAGGAGATCTCTTATCTTCTTAATGCCCGATTTTGTCCAGGGCTACTACATTGCTCCACTCCAGGGAGCACTTTTCATGCTGTACTCAATATAACCCTTCAAATTGTGCTCCAGAGCATGCCATTCACATACTCCCTTAAGTTGTGCAATATGGTGCTACAGATTTTTACTTCCTCATATAGTTTATACAACTGATCATGTGGACTTTGCAATTCCATCCTTTAGTCAAACTGGCTCCATAAAACCCATCACCTCTATAAATCCAGCAATCTTACTTTAGGCTAGATCTCAGTTAATGGCCAGCCTTCCCCCATAAATCTCCCCTCATTTAATCTACCACCAAAGACTGACAATTTTACCTCCTAAATCTTTCTCAAACTGTCCCCTTCCCTCTTTTCCCACGTATACATCTTGTTTTAGTCCTCAACATGGTTTCTCAATGGTTCTCAAATTTTAGTAGATAACATAATCACCAGAAGGACTTATCCAAACACAGAGAGCTGAGCTCCCCTCAGGAATTTCTGACTGGGTTAAATCTGAGGGAGACCCCAAAATCCACATTTCCAACAAGTTCCCAGGTAATACTGCTGCTGCTGGTCAGGGACCACACTTTGAGAATTACTGTTATAACCAATTATAATAATCATCTAACTTGTCTCCACTTCTCCAGTCTTGACCCCATTGAATTTATTTTTCATTCTAAAGTCAGAGTGATTTATTCAACATGAAAGTTTTACTTTATCATTATCCTTCTTAAAATCTTTACTGGCTTATCCCGCATAGGATAAAGTTACATTATGTTAACTTGGTGGATAAAAGCCTCCATAAACTGATCACTAGCTGTCTCTAGCATCATCATTGACCACTTACTTTTACTCAAATTGTGCTCATATAATATTGAATTTCTGTAGTTCCCATAATGCATGCATATTTTTACACTGTCCCTCCCACATGGAATGCATTTCCCAACTATTTTTTCCTAGATCTTACCCTAAAAGATTTAGCTCAGACAAAATTTCTAGAAAGATTTCCCTGCAGCAAGCAGACTAGGAAAGCTGTCTCTTATGTGCTTTATTAGTTGCTTTCAATGTTATCAATATTATCAACCTATCCTATAAAATCATCTATTCCATCTGACCCACACACCAAAATGTTAGCTCCGCTCAGCCAAGGACCATATGTTATTCACCATTATACACCAAGAGCTTAGAAAAGTGTCCTGAAAATGTTGGAGCAACTGAAGGAATGGGGACTAAGAACTTAGTATAAAATTATTTGATTACTTAAAAAGATTTAACATGTCTATCAGTTTCTTAAAATATAGTGATATCCCTTCCATACTTTAATTAACATAAAGTTAAATCATTATTTGTTCTTTGAAGAGTACATTTGGGTTATTTCATCAACCTTTATATTAGTAAGGAATGAGAGACATGATCGATTACATACACTTTTTTTTTTTTTTACTTCTAAGACTTTTTCCTCATGTCTGTAATCTTTTCTGAAATCACGATAAATACTGCTTTACATATTAACCAGATACCATAGAACTAAAATCTATTTAAAGCTTTTCTATATATCAACATATTTAATAACAAAATTTTTGTCAAATTCACAAATACTCATACCTAATATTTAAGATACCTAGAGTTATACAAATTTTGTAACTGATTTTTATTCAGCATTTGTTGTATTCAAATCAATCATCAAAATTTTCTCTAAATATTAGTGAATTAATAATTTTGCCAGTGATAAATCCACTTAATAGTATATTTTACATATCTCTCCATCCTTTTCCAACTTGTCATGTAAATTCCTCTGACTATAAGTAATTTCTAACATAAATAATATAATTTGAATATTTGTAGAAAAATAAGTAACATTATAAAATTTTCCATTATATAATTTTAAAAATTCTTGTAAAATAATTTATGTACAATTTTCCTGCCAATATTTACTAATAAAAGTGTTATTTGTATAAGCAATTATACAAAATGTAAAAATTAATTTTAAAAATTATTTTTATATCAAGATTTTAAAAAATCCATATCAAGTTTTAATTGCAGTTAATGTTTAAATAAAATTTTCTTTAAATTGGCCCAAATTAGCATGTTGCTTACAAATGCACTATAAAATTATAAGACATGTCTAATTAGTAAATATGACTTACCTTCTTTAACTCTTTATTCCCTCTTTAAAATGTTACAGTTCAGTTCCTTAGTCATGAAGTTAGAGATCTAATCATATGATTAATCAAAATTTTAGAAATTTAAAATATTCTGAATAAGATCTATTTTCCCTTTCATGATGTTTTATAGCAAATTACTCTTACTTTGCTAGAATTTTCATCACTGTATTTTTTTGTGTCTGATTTTCAATATCAAATATTTGTTTAACTGGAGTACGCAGTATGGTTCCTAGCAACTTATCAAAATATATATATAATAAAGGCATCAAAAATTCATATGCTCCCTCTGTAATATATTTTAAACAACTATTTTATATTGGTATTTTTATTATGCTTATATTAAATACTTTACCCAAGAAAAGTTGAGGTAGCTTCTAATATAATTTTAATACATTAAAATTAATAAAATTTAAGTAGAAAGGCAGAATCATAAAAATGAAAGGATAACACATATACTTAAGATGGGGTGCAAGGGATTTTCGCTGACTGAGCATCAATTTTGGGCCCTGAGCTTCCTGAATGAGAAAAACAGAATTAAGGTGTTTTATCAGTTTTTATTAAAAAATAATCAGAAGACTTCAATTTTAAATGTTTAATTTTACTTTTTTGTTTTAAAATTCATGTTATGATATTCACCATTTAAGGTAATAAAACACTATGTAACACACCTGCCTCATTCAATGTACTTATGTACTTATTTCAATTATAAACTGGAAGTCATACATAATCACCATGGTTGTTTTGTTTTTTTATTTTGGAAAAGTCATTTAATCTAAAAATCATATTTCCATTCATTTCACAGGGATTGTCACATGAACCAACCAAATGTAAGAAAGCCAAGTTTCAGAGGCTACTCAACAGAATCTGTATTTCTTTACAGATATGCTTAGAGATGCAAAGGCACATTTTTTTTTCTTTTGAAGCCTGAAATAGCAAAACGGTTTTGTGAATACCAGGGAAAAAGTTCTAGTCACAAATTACTTTTTAACTATGAAATTGGATTCTACACACCAGTCAATATTCAATACTAAAGTTTAAAAGTGCATGATATATGGTTGTTGTTGTTTTCTGCGGTACGCAGGCCTCTCACTGTTGTGGCCTCTCCCGCTGCGGAGCACAGGCTCCAGATTAGCGGCCATGGCTCACGGGCCCAGCCGCTCCGCGGCATGTGGGATCTTCCCAGACCAGGGCACGAACCCGTGTCCCCTGCATCGGCAGGCGGACTCTCAACCACTGCGCCACCAGGGATGCTCCATGATATATGGTTTTAAATAAAACATTAAAGTGCCATTTTAAGTACTTTATTGACATTATATCACACAGTACTTTACAGGTAGCCTAACTTAATTAAACATGCAAATATTTTATTCTCCAAAATATGAATAAAATGTCTTTTACAGTGCTTTTGAACACTCTAGTATTAGTCTTAGTCTAGCATTAGTATTATTAGTCTAGTATTAGCTAACCGTTTATGAGTTAGATTTTTTTAACATGATTTTTAATAAGTTAATAAGTACTACAGCTGTAGATAGTAACCATTTGATAAATAAGAACAAAGTTTTAAAATGGTACTTAATTTATATCTTTGATCACTTCAATAGTCAATGAATAGCCTCTCTTGTTTCTCTAGTCCCCAGCCTTCAAATTTTAAAAGCTGTAAAAGTTCAGCAACTGTCAGCTTATGTACAGGTTTCTAGAAGAGAGTCGATGTCGTTACATATGTAAATGTGAGCTGTACATACACATACACAAATTCTAACACACATGTACTTAAGGGTCATCAGATGAACCTCTTTTCAGAGGTACAGGGTTGACCCTGGTATCTGGATACCCAAGGAAGCTGCTTGTAGGTGTCCATTTAGATTATTTTGCAGAAATGGTCAATGTAGAATGGTGTTGAATATCTTGGGCTCTCCCAGACTGCTCCAGCTAATCCTGACATTTTATTACAATATCAATATTCTGGTTCTCACTGACTACACTAAAGATAATTTTGGCATAAGAGTAATTGCTGCTCTTACATGGGTATAGGACTGTGCCAAGCCTTTGCTCTCTAAAGCATTCCACCTTGAAAGATGTTTTCATCTTGTAGTATACTGTAAAATTTTTGTAAAAATATTAGTTGTAAACTTTTTCTGTGATAGATTGTTTTCTCCTATTAAGAACTATATTTACCCCTTTTAAAAATAACCCAAAGTTATTCAGTATGGTTCGGCCTTATCTTTTTAACTGCTTCTAGCATTACTTTATAACCAATTGTTTTTTCTTCTAAGAATAGAAGTGTTTCCATTATAAGACCACATTTCAGCCAGGGCTGACCCTGAATTATGTCTGGATTCTCTACATGGCTTCTCTCTCTGCTTTGGGAAGCTTTTTAGTTAGACAAGCACTGTCAGTGGTGAAAGGAAAAAAGCTAATTATTACTTGTTGGAGTCTTGTTTCAGGCATGCTGTAGCTCTGTGCAAGGTCCATTACGCTGCTGCTGTTGTCACTTGGATGCTACATTTACAGAGAAGTGGTTCAGCACCCAGCACACTAGTGATTGCCAAACACATCTGAGCATGTCAAGATGAATTTTTTAAACATTAGCAGAAGGTGTGTGACAGAACACCGAGTTTACTTAAAAGAGATGCGGGGCACGGTTGTCTAGGTAACTGATTACTGTCAAGTTTGCCAGATACAATAGATAACTGCCTAGATAGAATACCTAGGACATTCCTTTTAAAGTCAGGTAGCTAAGAAGCTGTTTGGTTTCTTCAGTGTTCTCCACCTACTCGGGTAATATGGTTGCTCATGAAACATTCAATAGTAGGGTGAACTGTGGTTGCCAAGATGGCTACTGTTGTACCTAGGAGTCCTGTATCTATAAAACTGGGTGGTCCAGACTTGCTTTTGGAAACAGAAGCCAGAGAATGAAAGGTGTCAACAGTCACAAATAGTTGATCATATTGTCTTTAGTTGATTATTTCTGTCTTCCTACCCCTCAATCAAGGATGCTTTTGTAGTCTCTGTAGTCAAGACAGAGCTTTTTCATAATGGTTATTTTGGTAGGGTTAAATATCTTATGTTTAATACCTTGGAATTAAATATCTAAAATCAGATTAAAAATATTTTATGTTTATAATAATTTTATGTAACAAGTCCTAAATCAGTGTAATGTGCCTTCCAAACCCCAGAGCTCAATTTAGAGTAATACAGCAGTTAGTGAAATATTTGTGTTTGGCATTTCCTCCATAATTAATCTGGATGTTGCATCAATCATTTTGATACTTATTCTCCTTACTACTAATATATTTTTAGCTAAAATTGTTCCAATTTATAATATTTTAAATAAAAAGAGAAATTACTTTGAGTACTTTTTTCTAAAACTAGAGTTTTTGCATTCTCTAGCAACAGGTGATATATTCTTATATTTTAGTAATTATATCAATGTCCAAAAATCTACTATATAAATCTTTATAGAAAAGGAGAGTGAACAAAATAAACACATTAAAGAGAAAATTAAGAAATGCAGAGTGCCTCTGTAATTTATAACTTTCCCCTTTCTCTTGTCCCTCCCAGAAGTGGGCTGGCTAACTATAGCTATGATTTTATTTAACTCACTACTGGTCACTAGATCAAACCAGAGGTAGATACAAAAGTTGAAACATTTTGATTCTCTCTCTGGATATTTGAAACTGAGATTGAGACAATTAATCACTTGCTGTATGTGGCTGAGATGTAAATAGAAATGATGCACCCTCTGCCATATGGCCAATCTACAGAGAAAGAAAACAAAGTAGATAAATACAGAGTAGTGTAAGAGACTGAGTACTGTTGTCCAGTTCCTAGATTCTAGGCTTGATGAGTCTCACCTAGATCCTTTCTCTTGTGGCCTGGGACACACCTACACATGGCTTTTAATGCCTTTAGGTTTAAGTTAGCTCAAAATAATTTTTCTTACTTGTAAGCAAGAGTTTCTGGTCAACCAGTAGAGAAGTCTTTTCTAGTTATATAAGGCCATGTTTATTTGGAATCCATCTATAAATTGATATTAGTTAGAATTACATAACTTCTTAAATTCTGTTGACTCTATACAGGTTTAGTAAACATAATTTATATATAAATATATAAAATAAGTATATATACAGACATAAGCACATATCTGCCATAACCATGTATGAAAGTTGACACCCTTAATTTAACATACTCAGTATATCATTTGTAGTTTTAATAGAGATTAATAGAGATTATACAATTTTATTAGATTTTACCATATCTGAAATCTAGTCTATTCCTATTTATCTAGATAGACTATAATGATCTAATGTATGTTTATTACCTGAATAGTATGAATTCAGGGTTAGTTTAACTTTGTGATAACATTTTTCAATGATTATAATAGAGTTCTTAAAATTTAGAGTGAATGACTCTATTCATTTCATTGAATGACTATTCTAAACTCAGTCTTATTTATTTCAATTTCCATTATCTCAAAGGGTATTTCCTAAAAAGGACTCAGATTCTTCAGAAAATCATCTGATTTAGTGTACAGACACTGACATCAAAATTCTGTATTCTGTAAAAATACTGCCATTGACTTGCTCTGTGATCAAAGTTAAGTCATGTTCTCTTTCAGTTTCTTGGTCTATATGATGAGGTCTAATACTGTTTAGCTAGTTCTTGATCAACTGATAAAACACTTTATGGAGATACGAATCTAAAGTTTTCTGAAAACACCAACATAATAGAGACCGAGATGCTTTTTCACACTTTTGTATTACCTAGACAGACCTGAGGCAAACAGGAAGAATTGGAAAAGCTATCAAATCAATGCTCATACTGTGCCTGAACTGTAGATAAGTGGAAACTATTTTTAGCAACAAAAATATGGCACCTGTTATGAGTACTTCCTTTAGAAATGAATGTTCTTCGGGTTCACATTGAATTCCACACAAAATAGCACAATTTAGAAAACCCTGCGACACAAGGCAATCGGTTAGCATGTAAACTGGCTATTTCCTTTTGGAATTGGTATGCACTTTGGCTCCCCTTAGGCCCCTGTAATGAAAATCTTGCTGAATCTCTTCATAAAATCTAAACTGGAATAAGAAAGAAAAGAAAGTCAGCCACACGTGACTGGGCATGTTAAAGAATTCTAATATTACAATCCAACTCTGTGTTGTATAATAATAGGTTACAGTTAAATTATTTTTACAGAAATTTCCCAAATCAATGAAAATGTTTAAAAATTATTTTAATATTATATACATATTATAAGAAAAAAGTCTTTTAGTCTTATTGCCTTCTTGAATAACCACATTTTTATATATTTGGTAACTCTTTGTCTCAGAAGTTTCTCTAAACCTCTTTTGAGGCAGGAGATAGATGGGTCTCAGGCTGAACAGGTTCTCCCCTATGGACAGAAACTCCATAATAGCAGAAACTCCATAAAAGCAGGATGATGGAGGGGGCTGGGCCCTTCCCAGATAGAAGATAAGAGACCACATATTCCTCATTCTCAAAGTCAAGGAGATCTTCCCAACTACACATGCGCAGAAAGGCTCCTTGGAGGTCAAAAAGGGAGGGGGCGCCATCCCATAGTAAGTGATGCCAACTACCCATAGCCCTCTTCACTAGAATCCATCTTGGCTAAGAGATGTGCACGCACACAGGGGAGGACCCTGAGATAAACCAAATACGGACTCAGAACCAGGCAAAACAAGATGATTGGTCAAAGAAACCCGGAAGAAATACCCCATAAAATTGATTCAAACTGCTACGAGGGTGCGGATCTCTCTCTCTGAGCCCGCTCGTGTGTCTATCCACACATACTGTACTCATTTTCCTCCTAATAAACACTTCAGTTGCTTCACTACTTTCTGTCTTATGTAGAAATTCATTTCTTCATGGCTGATCCCTGGTGGTCTGGTGGCTATGATTCTGCGCTCTCACTGCCGCTGCCTGACCTCAATCTCTGGTGGGGAGCCGAAATCCTGCTTTAAGCTGCTGCAGGCCGAGGTCACCGGATCACTTTCAACTACAATTTTCCTCATTGTCCCCATATCTTCCTGTAGAGGTTACCCATTTACTCCCTCACTTAATATTTCTCTTACATACTAGCTACTGCTTACAGATTTTCCTATGCTCACAGCTCTCTCCAATTTTAATTTTATCCTCATGGTCAGTTAGGCTATATCTTGAAGCATATATTGCTTCTAATTTCTTTTTATTTCCACTCTTTCGTTTCCTGTTACCTTTTTTAAAAGGTGTTTTTGAATGCAGATATAAGCATGACTTTTTTTTTCTGTTTACATTAACAGGATTTGTGCACATGAACCAAAGCCTTTTGATCTAGCTTATATTAAATGGAAATATTTGAAGTATCCATTTGATGAAATGACTCAGACAACAGAAAAACAAATACAATATGATCTCACTTATATGTGGAATCTAAAACAACAATGAAAACCCGAACTCACATAAAAAGAGATCAGATATGTGGTTACCAGAGCAGTGGCGGGGGGAGGGGGCAGGATTGAAGGAAGGTAGTGAAAAGGTGTAAACTTCTAGTTATAAGATATGTAAGTACTAGATATGTAATATACAACAGTGATGGGTATAGTTAACACTGCTGTATTGTATATAGGAAAGTTATTAAGAGAGTAGGTCCTAATAATTCTTATCACGAGGAATTTGTTTTCTTTTTTGCTTTTTTTTATTTTATGTGTATGAGATAATGGAGGACATACTCTCTGGATTGCTAACTAAAATTACTGCAGTAATCATTCACAATATATATGTCAAACCATTGTGCTGTACACTTTAAACTTATACAGTGATGTATGTCAATTATATCTCAATAAAACTGGAAAAAATGATTAAAAAGTACCCACTTGAAATCCAAATGTACTGTTTTGAGATCCATGACGTGGCACTCCTGGGTTTTCACATGAGGTACGTGTGGGTTCTGAAATAAAGATTAAAAACGTGATATTCCTTTAAAATTTATAGTTTTATTTAAATGTATATTTCTCTTACATAAAATAATTTTAAGACATCTAGGGTTTAATGAAAGGGCCCTGGGTAATAATAAAGAGTAAAATCTAATCTCCATGAACAGAAGCCTGCTAATCTTAAAGCAGGAAATTCAGGTAGACTGCAGTTTATATGAATTATGCAATTCTTGAACTTTGAACCCTTCTAATATAAAAGCACTTGACATCTAACTAACTCTGTGAATAAAAAGTTAAGGGAAAATGAAGGATATGAAAGAGGAACGCATACATAAAACATTTGCTCAACGACTTTACTAAGTTATAATATCAAGTAGGGCAATATTCCCTTCAAGAAATAAATTATTTTTCCAGAAACAGGACTTAGTTATTTGCATTTTTCACTGACACCTGTAGGAGATTCAGGCATAAAAATGGTAGGGCTGGTAGTCTCTGGTTTGGCTAGCTTGTATGACAGGTTATTTGGTTAGTTTATTCAATGTGGAATTTAATTTTAGGAGAAAAGGGAACACTCATATACTGTTGGTGGGAATGTAAATTGGTGCAGCTGCTGTGAAAAACAGTATGAAGGTTTCTCAAAAGCTAGAAACAGAACTGCCCTATGACCCAGCAATTCCACTCCTGGGTATATACCCCCCAGAAAACTAAAACACTAAATCAAAAAGATACATATACCCCAATGTTCATAGCAGTGTTATTTACAATTTCCAAGATATGGAAGCAAATTAAATGTCCATTAACAGATAAATGGATAAAGAAGATATGATATATATATATATATATATATATATATATATGCACACATATATATACATAGAATACTACTCAGCTATAGCAAAGAATGAAATTTTGCCATTTGCAGCAACATGGATGGATTTGGAGGGTATTATGCTAAGCAAAATAAGTCAGAGAAAGACAAATACTGTATGATATCACATATATGTGAAATCTAAAAAATACAACAACTAGTGAATATAACAAAAAAGAAGCAGACTCACAGATATAGAGAACAATCTAGTGGTTACCAGTGGAGAGAGGGAAGGAGGGAGGGGCAAAATAGCGGTAGGGGATTAAGAAGTCCAAACTACTATATATACAATAAGCTATAAGGATATACTGTACAACACAGGACACATAGCCAATATTTTATAATAACTATAAATGGAGTATAACCTTTAAAAATTATGAATCACTAAACTGAACACCTGTAACTTACACAATTTTGTACATCAACTATACTTCAATAAAATATATGACAACAAAACACAAAAAAATTTAGGATTACAGAAATGTACTTAGAGCCATCTTGAAATCAAAGTACCTTTTTAATATTTTTGAAGAAAGTCTAATTTCACTTGAATATGCTTTATTAACTATAAAGCTCTATACAAATATTAGTACTGATATTTCATGATATTAATCTGGAAGATTTTTCTTTTTCATTTTACTGATAAACAGGGAAACTATTTTAAGCATTTATTCTAGAAGTTTTACGTACTCAAAATAATATATGTTTAACAATATTAATTTTCAGTGCCTTCCAATGGCTTCTATATTTTACATTTGTTTTTCACATTTAGCCAACTATAGTTTATAGGATAAAGAAAATCATTAAACCTCCCTACTATCTATTAATTCCCAAATTACTGAGCATTATTGATCTTTAATTAATATTACCTATGCAGTGAGGTGATGAACCACTCCAAGTGCCATCTGCTTGACATATTCTGGTGCTAGATCCCACTAATATGAAAGGAGAATTGCAGCTGAATGAAACCTCTGACTGGTATATAAAGCTTTTGCCTTCTCTTTTCCCTTGGGCAGGTATACCAGGGTCACCACAAAACTTTGCTGGAAGTGGAAAGAAAGAGAATTATACAGTGATTTAGATTCATCAGAGTAAATGTCATCAGAAAAATGACAAAAATAACTGAAATACTGCACTAAAGTGACATGCTACCCATGTTAATCTATCCCAATTAAAATTTATCTTTTGTCTACATGAATAAATGCTGAATATTCAATTCAGCATAATACTTTTTAAAAATTAGTCTGATTCAAATATTTTTCCACCTAGTAGACCACCTTAACAATTGTAGATGTTTTGGTATTTTTTTGTTCTATACTGACCAGAATCAAACCACATATTTGTACATATATGGTACAAAGTTGGAGTGTATTCTTGAAAAGACATGTGATTCACAGATAGCTCTATCAGAAACAAAAAAACATAATGGTCTAGGATATACTCTCCAGATTGCTATGTATTTTTTAATGTATATAAAAGATATAGTTATTTGTTTCAATGATACGTGCTCTGTTGAACACTCGGATCACGTATCCTAGTACCCGAGTATTTGGTTGTCTTCCTCTTCAAAATATTGGCGGGGGGTGGTGGTAGTTTTTTAAAGAGAAAAGAAGGCCATCAGAATCCAGATCCATACAAAACCAAGGAATCTCAATGTTCTACAATCACTGAAGAAATCAACTTGACAATAGTTCTAAACAAATTGATTAGATGATTCCATTCAACATATATTTTTAAAGTACTAAAAAACAAGCACTATTCTAGGTAATATTAGGTGCTTGCACTTATTAGTAAACAAACTAAGGTTCCTGCACTTGTGGAGTTTATGCTTTTGTGAGGAAAGCAAACGAATAAACATAATTAATAAGTAAAAATGGTAGTATATGGGAAGATGATAAGTCCCATGGGGAAAAATACTGTGGGCAAAGGAGATCAGGACTGTACATGTGGATGTGCTAGAGGGTGAGTAGTAGTAGTGGATTTTAATAAGGTAGCATGGGTGTCTCTCACTGAGAAAAGGTTTGGAGGAAAAAAACCATTTAGCCATCCATTCTCTCGCAAGGGAGAACATTGCAGATAGAGGAAACAGCATTGCCAAAGCCCTGTGCTGGGTCAAATCTAGCATGCTGGAGGGAGAGTAAGGCCAGTGAGACTGGAGCAGAGTAAGCACGCAGAAGTGTAGGAGAGGATGAGATCAGATGGCTTCAAATCTAGTAGATAACTGAGGCGAAGTACATATAGCATGTTTTCAATTTCTTTTTTACTGTAGTCAAAAATACATAACATAAAATTTACTATTTTAACTATGTTTTAAAAGTATACTCAATTTTCAAATTTGCAGATTCAGCACCTGAAAGCTTATTCCCCTATAAAGCAAACGGAAATAACCAAATGTTTTTAAGTAAAAATGTAGCCTTAAGATAGTTATAGGTTGAGTGACTATAAAATGCATCATCCAAACCAAGACACTTTTGAGAGTAAAAGGAGGATTCTAACTGGATAGGACACCTACGAGGATAACAGAATAAACAAGAATTGCTCCAGGAAACCTGGAATAAATGAATACCTTATTTATAGAATACCTTAGTCTCAAACGCAGTGTTCAAAGACCTTCCCTGAAATTCAAGACTCTAAGAGAAACTTGGACTTTTAAACCTCTTTTTAGAAACATTTTTTTCTTTTAAAACAGTTAAGATGAAAAGTAATCATAAAGTAAATATTAAAATAAAATAAACTGGGGAAATGTTCCAAGTATAGTAACATATGTAAAATAAATATTTATTTATTGTGTTCTGTTTTAATTTTCACCATTTCTTAGATATTGTAAGCCTTAGTGGTACTTGGCATCCAAGCACTTCTAGCAACATAATATCAAACCCCAAAGGCCAGGCTCCTTGTGTTCTTAGTCTTTGTATCTCTAGCACATTTTAAATTCAATGGATATTTCCTCAGTGAACATTATCAATGGGTACTTCAGCTTTAGCAATCATTTCTATTACTAAGTTATCTCACAGTTATTTTATAATTTACTTCTGAAATGTTTCTCTAGCATATTTCTGCTGAGTCATTCAACTCAGAATCTTATCTTTATTCAATGAAAAAAAGAAAGGAGGAGAGATGCAACCACATAAACTCTTCAATCCCCCTTCTCAGACCCCCCATCATTCAATCTGTTTTCTATCTTTAGATTTTCATGTACTAAACCAAACAACCTATTGGTGTCAAGTTTAGAGGCTTAAGACACAGGGTTTATTTTCAAAAGGCTTCAGTTCACAGTGATATAAACTTTAAGATAAAAAGGCATAGTTTGAACAGATTTAATGAGAAAAGATTTTCTTCTTTGTTAAATACCTAAAATTATTGAATTTGGCTATTCAATGGATAAGAGAATTGTCTCTTAGGTCTACCTCTCTGAACTGGAATTCATACTCTGCCATTTACTAGTAATATGACTTTAGGCCACACAATAATGTAGCTGGTCCCCTAAATGATAGCAGAGTTACCCAGTGTCCTTACAATTTGACCTCTCTGAGCCTGTGTCATTATCTATTAAAATGTCATGACTAAACATACTTAGCCAGGAGTTCTATGTACCAAAAATAATATATGTAAAGCAATTGGGACAAAGTGAGCCTTATTATATTTGGATATTTATTACAATTTAAATGTCTATAGTATGTATTTTATTATTATTTGCATTTTAATAGATCAAAAAATAAAACATTATATCAAGAAACTTTTTGATTGAGATTTTTTCATTCATATCAAACAAACTTTACCATAAACTCATCTCTGTAAAATCCCCTTGTTGCTATTTATTCTGAAGTAGCTATAGAATATCTAGTCTCATTCAGAACACATTGGTCTGTTTTAAGATGATCCTTAGCATCAGAATTTTAAGGGTCAATTTGTGTGACATCAACCTTGAGGCTTGGAACACACTCTAATAAATCATATTACCTAGAAGGAGCTTCTTTAGATGTTGCATAAATTGAAGTCTAACAGACCACAATTGCAGAAGTAAATTAGTTTTATGTCTCATGCTCAATAAAACTGGTTAGTAATACTCTCTGTAGCAAATGTGATATGAATGATCTGATGGGCCAGCAAAATGGTGGCATGCATGCCTAGTATTTGCAATCACTTAATAGGAAGCTCTTCAAATAAACTATCAGGTTTATGATCGGCCTTTCGAAATGAGAAATTTAAAATTAATAATGTAGCTTATTTTTTCCACTTTTTCAGTTATGGGTGGAGCTTTTGCATCACATTTTAAGAGATCCTTTCTTACTTCAAGGTCATTTAGGTAGTGTTGTAATATTTAAAACTTTTATATTTAATTCCCTAATGATTTGACATTGATTTGCTATTTGGTGTGAGACAAAGATTGTATGTGTGTGTGTGTGTGTGTGTGTGTGTGTGTGTGTGTTTGTGTAAACGAATTGCCTTATTGCGTTAATTGAAATGTCCATTCTTTCCCCACTGATTTGTTCTATAATACATCAAGCATCAATAAATGGTTCTGTGCTCTCTATTCTCTAACACTGGTTTACTTTCTATCCCTGTACCAATGCTGTAATGTCTTAATTACTATAGCATTCTAAGTTTGATACCTGCCAAGGATTGCACTATATACCAGAGGTACAACAGTGAACAAAAACAAAAATCTCTGCCTTTAAGGAACATAAACCTGAGTAGAGGACATCACCCAAAAAAACAAGATGTGTAAAATGTATAGTGTGTTTTGCAAACAAAGCAGTTTAGTCTAAAAGTTAGAGCAGAAGGAACATAATGGTTGGATTGCATAAAAATAGCTACACTGGTAAATGCTGATTTTAATTGAATTTTAATTATGCATGGGAAAGAGCTTAACAATCTCATATTTGTCCTGGCAAAATCTGAAAAAAATTATGTAACAGCTGTAATCACAGTAAAGTAGCTCTAGGAGAGTGAAAACATATAATTTTAAGTACGGAAAGTATACTTACGTAAGCACTGTGGTACTTCCCCACTCCAGGTACCATTCCCTACACAGGTCAAAACAGCAGGAAAGGATAGTTCATAGCCTGGAGAACAGATGTAGCTAATACTAAAACCCCAGTCGAAATTTGTTCCTTCCAATCTTCCATTAGAAATCTGGGGAGGAGTTGGGCAGGTAACAGCTGTAATTACATTAAAAATGATTAGACACAGCTGTTGAAATATCCTGGTGTTAAAAAAATAAATATCATTAGAAGAGGCATATGTGCTAATTTAACCTTTTGGAGGACAATATGGTGTGGCATGTTTTATTCTCCTGGTAGTATTCCTGAAAAATCCTTGGAATCAGTCCTTCCAGGATGTGACTACTTCTTGGCAACATAATGGCTACTGGTTGTCAGATATTCTCTTACAAAATAACAAGCTTTCTGACATCGAAGGGAAGGCGAAGAGAGGGTGACCTTCTATCCAGTATACTGCAACTGAAAAATTACTGGTTTTATATAAAATTATTTTCCAGTGACATTTAGAAAGACTGAAGTGCTGGGTTGTTTGGCTATATAAAGTGTCAGCATTGTAGCAAGGAATTTGGGAGTAATTCTGTGACATTTTTGAAAACACAGATTATGTATCTCATTAAAATATCCAAATTTTGTTCTATCAACCACTTAGATTCATATGCTAAAACTTACTATATAGCTTCTAAATGCATTATAAAATTTTTAAACATTCATTTTTAAAATTAAGTTGTCTTCGAGCAAAGATGAGTTAGATAAGGTGACAGAGGTGAAGGGAAAATGAGGGGTACCAATTATAAAATCTAAAAATGAGGAATGATTTTATTTTGATGACTAGCAACATATATAAATAAATTTTGGGAGTTGTATAACATTGTCATTATCAGAATCAATTAATAATCTATGAAATATTTTATATTTTAATAATGTATAAAATATAAAATGTCTGTTCATATATTTTCACAGACTAACTGTATATTTATAGTGATCTGATTAGGCAACTGTGTAATCAAGAAGAAAAGAAACACATTGGTATTATTCTTTTGTGTTAGATTACGTCAGGGAGATATTAAACTCGCAATTCATAGGCATTTAGAGATGCACCTTAATGAGAAATCTCGATGATTAACAATCAGTATTACTATAAAACAGTATAAATTATCTGACATTGTATCTACAGTATTTCACAAATAATAAAAAAATTGACAAAAGATTCTGAAAATATTTTCAATGGAAAAACAAATAGCATAAAGTAGTAAACTTACACCTATATTGACTAAAATATTACTTCTAGATTGCATTCTTTAAAGAAACAGGTTTACCTTTTAAGAAAAAGTACAGTTCTACAATTCAGGCTGATTGTTTTCAAATTATAGAAAGTTTTTCTTCCCATCCATGAATAACTCGACCCAGGTAGCTAATCAAGTTAAAGTTCTAGCTCATTATGGTTATATTCTCTTTGAAGTATTCATCAATCAATATAAATGATGATGGTGATTACATAGCACAGAACATGATATTTTTGTTATTTTGGTGGTATGACAGTTCATTATCATTACTTACAATGAGATATAATGTTTTTGTTAAAATGTTTTAAAATCTTATATGTTATTATCTATATGGTTTAAAGCACTCAATTTTGGTACCAGAAAAAAAAGCAAAACAATACAAAAAAAACTATTTAAATTTACTTTAAATTTGCATATTAAGGCCAAAAATATGTGGTGGTTATCACTTATAAATATTGAAGAAATCATTATCATACCTCTACAAGCTGGCATTACTCCACTCCAAGTGCCATTAGTTGTACAAGTCCTGATTCTGGAACCATTCAATTCCATTGTATAGCCTGGCTGGCACATGTAGGAAACATTTTGTCCAACCACATAATCATCTCCATATCTCAGTCCACTGGCTGGTATACCTGGGTCTCCACAACTGATTACTATCAATATTGGATTGGAAGAGCAGATAGTTAATGTGGCATGTATTTAATGGAAAGAAATAGTAAGCATATTCCATACTTAATATAAAAGTAGGGAAAATTAGTCATCATGCTCATTTTTTTTTATCATGCCCATTTTTAATGATAAAACATAAGCATATTTAAACCACATACTGGCAATTCCTGATTATGATCAGTTACTTATTACAGATTCTATACACATGGCTCAGAAACTGTCATTTAGACTCGAAAAGGCCAGGTTAGTATGCTATTATGTTGTAAAAAACTGTGATGTGGTAACCTCTTCTAACCTGAATTAAATAATCATGGAGAAGCTCTCCTATAGGATCGAGATTTCTAACATAATATTTGAAATTTATACTCTTATATATGGTTACTGAAATCTCTAATTTATCAGGCTTGCTGGACTGAGAGTATATTTTCTGCACAGTGCCACTCAACTGGATATTATCATAGTTTTCAACTAACATAATGCTAGGTGCAAAAATAATAATTTTATTGAATAAATGAAAGAATGAATAAACTATAAAATGTGAATTTATCACATACTGGGCAAGATACATAATTTGTGGGTCTAGTGAAAAATGAAAATGCCAGAGCTAGGGATAGAGAAATCAATTTCCCATTTCCATCATCTCATTGCCATCCCAAGTGACAGAAAAATCCTCAAGAAATTGCGACCTCCACTCTGGAATGTGTTTGCTTCCTGGATTAGGGGTGAGTAAGAGGCCTCTGTCAAGTGCTTGCCAAATCTGCCTTGTATCGCCAGTCTAGGAAAGGGTTAGCTGCTGCCCTGCCTCTGCCCCAAGACTCCATGAGTACAGCCAAATCCAAGCAGCCCCACCCACGCTTGCACCCAGACCCCACAAAGGGGTGAAGAACAGAGGTGCAGTGTGAGCCTCCTTCTGCTAATGACATGATGGACCGGCTGGGCAGAAGGCATCAGTGGCCCAGAGCAGGGGTGGGAGTGGGAAGGCCAGGCAGGGCCAGGGGCAGCAGGTGGTAGGGAGCTAAAGGCCTATAACCCATCCTAGAAAGATAGGGAGGCAGGGAGGCAAACTGTACAAGAGCAGACTCTCCAAACCTTCAGCACATGCTCCATTGTCCCAGTGGGCTTTAATTATAAAACACAAATTCAAAGATTAAATCATTAAAAAATTTGAGACAGTGATCACAGAGCATTAAACACCAACCACAGGAGGCTTTTGAGCACGAGATTCTAACAATCATGCTGGTCCATAAAGCTGTCTCAAATTACATATATAATATTCTCATTTATAAAATGACACCACACAAAAACTTTCAAAAAGACTGATTACAGCATAGGAAACAGAATTAAGTCTAAATATGGCATTTAAGAACAAAGCATAACAGAGATCATATATAAGCCACAAAAGCACTTGCTGTTTTGAGAAACATGATTTAAGCATGCTTGGCTAAACGCTTTCTGGTGGCTAAGAGAAAAAGGAAAACACAAAAGGTCACATCACTTTTCCTTTTCTGGAGACAAAAAACATGTAGCATACCTACCTTTTAGTATTTGTTTTGCCTTTTGAATTTTTTTTTCATAAAAGGACAAACAATTTTACCAGGTAAATCTAAGTTATACTATCTCATTTTTATTTTGAATTAACAGTAATTAATTAATAGTTCCCATTTTGGAAGTCTAGGGTTAAAGACTAAAAATAGATTAAGACATCAAAGACCTTAATGACAATTAAATTATATTGTATTTATTAATTTACCATTAAAATTATGAATGTCAAGGTTTTTTTCATATTATTCTAATCTGTTGAGCCTAAGAAATTTAGGACCATGAATGATGACATTTAAATTAAAGAATAATATTCACAACATTCCGCCTGCTAATCCTCAGAGCCCTGAAGAGTTTGCTGAAATCACTCATTGAGTGTTTCTATCTGACTCCTAATAAGAGTTTTGTATATAGGATGATTTTAATTCTTTTAGTTACTGACAAGGAAAATATTTTTTAAATCGTACAACTGAGTTGAATAGGAAATCAAATCCTACTTGTTTACCATAAGATGTCAATTCTTTTTGCAGTTTTAAAACGTGTAATCATATAAAAATGAGTTTAAGACTTCAATTTATTTTATTTTACTTGTTATTTTATATTTTTAATCTAGATTCAAAGCTAAGAAGAAAGAAAATTAAAGAGAACATCAACAGATAGTTATTGTTTTCTGGGCAGTGCTTTACAGACTGAATTAGAATTCTGGCAAGAAAGAACAGCTAAGCCAGTCGTAAGGCACATGAGCTGAGTGAGATGTAGCCACCCAAAGAAGACAGAGGGTTTATTTTAGAGAAGCACTGAGGAAGAGTTCTGCATATCTTGGCAGCATCATGAATGAAATGCCTGATAACAACAGCTTCAGAAGGATTTGTTCTGGTGGTTTCATAATGAAGCAAAGGTCAAAGAGGAAGTTTCCAATAGCAACAATCTTTGTAAACAGCACCTGCTCCACAAGTCAATTCAGTCACCACCAGCTTGTTTTCAGCAACAAAAAGAGGCTTTCGGGGTTTTTTAGGCAAAATCTTAGAATAGTAGCTCTTTAGGGCTTTCCCCTAAAATTCAGAGACATTAGTGCCTAACAACAGGGTGCTGTGGTTTAATGCAAGAGAATCTTTTCTAAAGTCACCAAATCCCTTATGCACACAGCAAGAGTGCACGCACACAGCAAGAGTGCACGCACACAGCAAAAGCGCACGCACACATATGCATCCACACACCCAACAACCAAATAAACTCCATGAAGGCAGTTATTTTGTCTCTTTTCTACACTACTGTATTCTCTGAGCCTAGTCTTGGGCATGACTTATCATAAGAGATTAAGTAAAATAGTTGTTTAAAGAATAAATGAGTGAATGAGTATGTAAGGAATAAACAACTCAAATTCTCAAAAACACATGAATTGTTTGAAAGGTTTGAGTTTGGTTTTGTGTGAGCTTTTCTAATTAGCTTCTATCATGTAATTGATGCTTATTTGGCATCATTTATGATAAATCTAAGTATATAACCTCTATGCTAAATATAAAACATAATTGTACTAATTCTAGTCAATCTATGCCACCTCAAAACTACTTTCTCTTAACTTCTTAAATGAACATTATAAATATGCATTTAAAAAAAAAATATGATCACATTACCCACACTTTTACAACAGAATTCATTTTTTACTCAATACCTAATGAACATTTTTGCATGTTAATACATATAGATCCATTTAACTTGTTTTTAATGACATGATATTCCCTTGCATGGATATACATGCAATATGATTCATGTAACCAAACCCCTGTGACTGATATCATCATTTTCCCACTGTACACAGTGCAGCAATGGACATGCTTGCTTGGACATTATTACACATGTGCTTTGCTGGGTTTCAAGTCCAGAACAGAGTTCTGTAGCACAATGAAGTTCCAGAAAGGTGCTCAAGCCACTTCCCTGGTAACACTTTTGATTCTACACAATCTCCCAATGCAAAAGTTAGTTCCCTTTTTATATCTTAGTAAGGTAAGTTTTCTCAACTTTAACCTTGGCACTATGACATTTGGGACCAATAATTCTTGGCTGCTTTATGCATGGGGGAGGTGTTTAACATTGATCTCTACCTGCTAGATACCAACAGCTCATCCCACTCACTTGCAATGTGACAGCCAAATATATGTCCAGACATTGCCCCTGGGAAGCAAAATCACCCCTGTCTGAGAACCGCTGCCCTGAAGGATAATTCTCTCTTCTTGAGAAGATTTAGATGACTTTTTAGCTTCATCTCCCCCAGTTTCATTCTGGGATAGCCCCCAGATTTCTCTTGTGTAAGACTAGCCCAGCTCCCTGACCTATCCTCTACAAAAAAATCCATGAGAATTCTCAGGCTGGTAAAAAAAGATTGAGTAAGAGCCATTTCTGTGTTGGCTATTTGGAACAAAAAGCTGTAGTTTCATTCATCACTGGATATGATTAAGTATGCTGTCCCTGGCCTAAATAACTTGTAGGATGCAGGGCATTGATCAGTTTGGAAGCAGAAGTCCTGGTAGGTTAAAAAAAAATCCAAGAAACAAATTATATACATACATATATATATATATATATATATATATATATGTATACATATACAGATATATATATATATTTTTTCTTCTTTTTCTTTAGACCTGACAGCCAATCCTTACTTGACAAGCCCTGTCCTGGCACAGATTGTATCTTTTTCCCAAACACTATGTGCCCTAGGTACCAGAGGTGGCTCTGCCTGTTAGATTTTGTGAAAGATAATGTTTCCATACTATTAGTATCTTGAAGGGTTTCTGTGTTAACAAAAAATGTATATATGTTTTTAATGAGTATTTACTTGTGCTTAGTTTTTAGATCTTCTCTCTCAGTCTGAACATTACAGAAGGGGACTTCACCAAATCTTAAAATCAGGACACTGTTACAAGCTTCTTGGTATTGTAGCAAATATCTTTTCCTTCCAGCTTGGTTTAAGTTCTGTGGATGTTTAACATTTATAATTTCTCTGCCAAAGTGTTCACGATATTTGAATGCATGGTTTTGATCTCATGATATATTCTTTTACTCACCCATGAGAAAATTAGTTATACTAACTTTATACTAATTTTAACTAATATACTCCAGCACTGGTGGTGGGTTTAATAAGGACCTGTCTGGAGATGCAGAAGGATAGGCGTAGAGAAGAGGGAAGAGTTCTTGGTTTTGAGGCATATTTTTAGAGAAAGATTAAGTGTACAATTTCTCAATTCCTCTATAATCTGAAGCTGGAGAATATTAGCAGTTAGAATTTATGTGAGGAACATTTTATCCTTTTACCAATATCTGTAATAAGGCTAGATATGAGGAAGAAAAGTAGGGGCATTACCATTATTATTAAATTATGTTTATTCCAAAAATGTTTTCTAAAATCATGAAAATGGATAAGGAAAATCACAGGTGACACATCTACACATGTGATTGGAAAGGAGTGTTTTAAGAACAAAAAAATCTGTGTGTGTTTGTGCGTGTGTGTGTGTTTGTTTTGCTGCTGGGAAATCAAGCAAATAAAAGGTATATTTGCAAATCACTCTGGTAGGAAATTCTCAAAGGGCAAAAATGCTTGAAATGCCAAAGCTACTTTACTGCGTGTGAAATATTAGAGACCAGAGACCAACCTTACTAAACTTTGCCAGTTCCTGGCAAAGGGCTCTATGATAGGTTCTGGGTAAATGATGTTTTATTAACTGAATCCATACGTCATCCAATTATATTATATACCCACGGTTCTCTTTCTATTTCATTTAAACTGTATTTTATATAAACTATATTACTATAATAAGTTAAAAATAAAATAATATTCTAAAAATTGGATCACTCCTTTGATTATCACTATGCAGGAGGTACTAGCTGCCTAAGGATAATTAGCCCAAGGATAACTAGCCCAGTTACGGAGGGGGAAAACATTTAAAGTAGCCAAAATTTCATTTTTAAAATGTAGAAAAAAAATCTAAATATAATTCAACTCTTTATATTTTACTTTCATTCAACCATTGTAACTAGATTCAACTATATTTTAAGACTTTTATTAATTCTTTCCTATTCAAATCATCCTATATTGAAACGTGTGTCATGTAATCAATCTTGTTGATTTTATCTCTTTCAACTGATACTGTCCTAAATCTATCAGATCCCTATTTTCAATGATAATATATGTGATTCAACAGTACTCCTGTTCTTCTCTTTTGACTCATCATATTAAAATATTTCATCTCCTGCAAGATTTAGATTTATTATTGACATACCTGTACTATATGTTTGAACTCTCATCTTGAGATAACCAAAAAATTATTGCTAAGCTATATAGAGAAAATTGCAATTTTAAGTGGAAAGTACTGTTGAGAAAACACAAATTTTATAAGTGATCAGCTCATTAAAAAATGACATAACTTTGCAGAACTCCAATTGGTAAATGTAGACAAATTGGAAAAGTAAGAGAGGAACAGGCTATAAATTAACAAAACATTTTCATATGCTTTATAAGCAATGCCCTATATCTATATCATGTCAAATATATTTGACCATGGTAAAAAAAAAATAGGAAATAAAGCAAGAAAACAAGGAGGAGGAAGAATACAGAAGGAGAAAGTGAAGTGAACTTGATAACATTGCTTCCTGAGTTAAAAAGACTTGAGTTTAAATCTTAGAATCTACATTTACTAGCTGTGTTAGCACAGGAAAGAAAGTTATATTTTCTCTGTAAGATACCATTTCTTCAAATGTGAAATAGAAAGGATAATAGTATATACTTTATAGATCTGTTCTGAGGATTAAGTGAGAGAACTTGTGTAAAGCACTTAACATAAATCCTAACAAATGGTAAGCAATGACAAATTTATTTATTATGAATAGAAATAGTAACACTTTGAATGAAAAGAAAAAAAGGAATGTTTTGTTTTCTTTAGGTGGGTTTTCCAAAAATTGGAATTAGGAATTTGGTTTAGAAATTTAGTTCAATACTTTAAATTTTTTCATACTTAATTTAATTCATTTTAAATTCATGTTTATGTCCTTGCATACAGATACTAGAAAAATAATGCCTACAAAAGGCAATTACATTAAATCAAAATTTATTAAACATATGCTTTATTTGAATTTAATGTTTCTGGTATATATAAGGAATGAAAAAATTAATTTACTGGGAAATTTCATCCATTTATGTGGCAGAAATAACTTTAGTGGTGAGCTCTGTCAGTATTCAGTAAATCAGTTAGATGATTTGGTGCCTCAATTTCCTGACCAATGCATATAAGTCTACGATACAATCTCTTCCAGCTCCAAAATTACATGATTCTATCAATCGTATATTGAAATTAACTTCCACTGCAAATTAATGAGAAGGAGCCTGAAACACTTGTTCTAATCAACAACAGATCACCACATATAAAATTTTCAGTATGTTAGATTCTTTAATTACAGGAGTTTAATCTATTTTAATTTCCACTGAAACTTCTCTCTGTGTTTCTTTTTGAAGGATATTTTTATTTTTGCTTTTGGTTTGGGTTGCTACTGAGGTGTTTGCTGTGAAGTAAATCAACTGTTAAAATTCTCAGTTTCTAGTTTAATAGCAATTCATCATTTAAAAGCTAATGCTTGAAATACCTTACTCAACACAATATTTCTCCTTGAACAACTGACATAAAGAGACTTTAAATTTTGATACGTCATTTGCTCCCGGTCTGTGTTGAATTGAGTGTTTTTTAACTCGTTTAAAAATTCCTAAGGAAAACCAAAAACAATTCAGTAAAAAATTTAATCTAATTTTCAATCTTAAGAACTAGTATGTGTTTTTCTTTACTAAAGTTGGAAAATACTTTAAGTAAAAGACTTAGGTATTTATCCATGAATTTAAAAAATTGTTATTCAATGTGAAAAAAATGTTACTCAGTATATTTCCTTTATTCTGAATATATTCATTATTTCCTTCTTTTTCATAACTATATATTGAAAACATACTATATACCAGAAACTGTGTGCTATGTTATCTATAAATTACAAGCCCTCTCTGCAAGTATTTTAAAATGGAGTGGAATGGTAAGTCATGTGCACTAATGGCTAAATTAAATTCATATGAGATATTTGAGTCAGTCAACAACTATTTACTTGGTCAATTTATGTATCAGGTGCTAGAGGGTCAATGATATAAACAGCCCCAGTTACTAATGCCCTATTAAGTTTATAGTTTAGTGATGTAAGGAACTGCCATAAAAGAGTTATACAATGTAGAGAGATCAGTTTTAGCCAAAGCGGATATGAGGAAGAAGTGTCCTAAGAAGGCTTTTGCCAAATGTGCCGTTTGAGCTAATACTTAAAGGGTACTAGGTAAGAGTTTTAAAGGCTCAGATTGGGGTGGTGTACTATGAAAACAGTAAAGCATATTTCTTAATTGTTAGAATGTTCAGTATTTTAAAAAATGAGACATTTTCAAAGTAAGTAGGAGGACTTCTTTCCTTCAAGATGGAGAAACAAGGAAGAATTTACTCTCCATTTGAAGCAGCTTCCCAATCCCACCCCCCTCAAAAAAAGTACAAGTTTCATCAGGCAGCAAAGTACAGTGATCCTTGAGTGACAGGAAACAAATGGGGTGATTGCTATGACTGCCTCGTCTTACTGCCCAAAGAGAGTTTCCAGGCTGTGGCACAGGGAGAAGGACCCCATGCAGAGCCCGGCAGACTCCCTGAGTTGAAAAGATGGATTGGACAGGAGACAACAAAGTGGACAGACTTAGTGAGACAGAATACAAGAGAGGACACACACACAGATCTCTGGAGACGTAAGGAGAAAATTCCTTGAGTTATTTGGCAGAATACTGATTAAGCCATGAGAAAACTGCCCAAGGTGAAGTAAAAAACTACTCGCAAAGATTAGATGTAACAGTATCTGGTGCTGACACAAGGCCAGGAATATAACTTGTTACTGATTCAAATCAACAACTGAGAAATATTTTGCTATTGCACATTTGGCTGATATGTTCTATTCAGTGCTTATTTCAACAACCTTCCAGCCATAGTGTGCCTTTACCTTTGAGGAGACACAATACACGAAGTATCTCAACAGTTTTCAGGCAAGATATTAACTACAACTAACTTTCTCAAGAATCACAGATATGACATGGCATTAGTTTGACAGCATCCTCCTCTGAATAGATTATTTCAGCTATTTATTCAGGAAATACAAATACTCACAAAAGAGCTAAAGAAAAAGGTGGGGGATGCATCATTTGCCCAAACATGGTACAAGCCCCTGCCTTCTTAGTAAATTTCTGGGAATTACTAGGTCAGCAAAGGGCTGCTCTACCACTGACACTGTCAAGAACTATTGACCTTCTCCACACCACAACATTAAAATAAGCCCAGCATCTTTTTGGATCCTGGAAGCAACATGCTTCTCATTTACAAATTTTACTTACGCCCGTTTATGTTAATATTCACAAATGACTTTTAATGAGGGCCTCTACAGCAAAAGTATAATCTGTTCAAATTTCAACACGCAAGAAACTTCCATTAATCTCCTCTGAGCCTATTTCACTCAAGGGCTTTAGCAACGTCTCATGACTCCTTGAATGAGTCTCTGAACACATCCTAAAATAGCTTTTCTTTCAAAAATTTCATGATTTACATGATGCTACTGCAGTTCTTCTTAATATAAGCAGCAGTGATTTTCCAATGGATAGATTATTGTTAGTTAAATAAATTCTACTTTTCCATATATAGGCATTAATTTATATATAGGAATTTTAAATACATTAAAAAAATCCAACAAGTGGGTAATTTCATTATGATGCTGAATCTCTGAAATGCCACATTTTTTAACATCTCAAGAGGGCAAATCAGCCATCAGGACTTCCGACAATAGTGCACGAACCCAAAAATAATCAGTCTGCTTTTTCAAAAACCAAGTCAACAATTAATATGTGCTAGACTGGCAAAACGAAAGTACATTCCTTGTATTTTTAGTCTTGATTATAGCTGATAATTCATCTCTGTTTTTAACATACTGTAAAATTACATTTAATAGCACTGATATTCTGTGATCCCTCTTTTCTCTGCCAATGTGATACCTTGGAAGCCAACTGATTCTTAAACTCACTAGTGTACACTTGAACCGTAACACTATCATCATCTTTTAATGCGAAGGACAATACAAATATTCAAAACCCTGCCTGGTTTGATTAATTACAAAACACACGCATACATGTTTATATAACTATTTTTCACATACCTAGTGATACTTCAAAATACTGAGAAGAAACTTACTTGTACAGTTAGGCAAAGTTCCAGACCACGTTCCATTGGCTGTGCACTGCCTAACTGAAGGTCCAGAAAGGATATATCCCTCCATGCAGGAATAAATGACTGAACTAGAAAATGTTGTGCCATCAATCCGAAAGACTTTTCCATTGGCTGTTGTCCCTGGGTTACCACACTGTACAGCTATAAAACAAAATGGTTAAGAGTATATATAAAAATAGTGCATTTAGGAATCCTCTCACAAAAAGTTAAGGACTAAATGATTGTTTCAGATTATCCAAAGGAGCAATAAAATCCTCTAAAATAAGCATTGAATTCTCTTTTATAAGGAGTTGAAATTCAAGATGAATTTATATCTTATTAGTTTAATTACTGGGATACAAATCATATAAAAGCTACTTTTTAAAGAATTTTGTGAGTCATTTTGGTAAAACTTTGTACAGTAATTACTTGAGAGTATTGCTTTGGGGTAACACAAAGTCTTTCAGAGAAGAATTTTAAGAGTCTCTGCCTAAAAAGCAGCTCATGTAAAACTGGAAGATATGTAACGAGAAGAAACAAAGATTTACTATAATTATACTTGTAAGAAAACAGATATAAAATATACACTGATTTACTATAATTATACTTGTAATAAAACAGATATAAAACACGCTTAAATATTATAAGCATCATGTATGTTTTTATTTATATAAGTATATAACTGATTTGCACTAAAACTTTATAATCTCTATTTCTGGACCAAAGTGTACAAAAAATTAACTGAGTAAAAACAAAGTCACTAAAATTCTAGGAATGATTTTCATTAAGTTTTCAATGTATCCTAAATAGGAGTCAGAAACACAAATGCCTTATATGATTATTCTGTATTATGTTTAACTATTTGCCATCAATGGCATCAGTGAATTTTTTAAATATATTAAAAGCAAGCCTATGTCAAATGCAGTACCTAATTTTGTTGTAGTATAAGAAGGCATCTTAATACTTTACAGAATTTGCTATCTATACGAATATGAAGTGTAATTATAATTTCAGAAAGTACCACATATATCTATCTCTTGCTGCATCTTAAATATTTAATTTTGTCGATCATTGGTAGTGGTGCTGTATGTTTGTGTGTATGTGTGTGTAGACAGAAAACTTATACATCTTGCACATTACAATTAGGACAGCTTTCTTTCATAAAGGTTAGTACCTGGAGAGTTTTCCATTATGTGTGTATTCATAATCTACCTAACTAATCTCCTGCTGATAAACATGAAATTTAGTTTAGTTTAGTTTCTCTATCATTTTTGGTTATAATGTACTCTAGCTTATATACACAACTATGTACATTGATCCTATTTTTATGATAAGTTTCTGAAAGTGGAATTTCTGGAAAATTTTAATTCTGAAAAATATTTTTAAGTATATATAGTGTTATCCAAGATATTAGAAAAATACACACTTGTATCAATAGTGTGAAAGTTTGCTTATTTTCACACATCCTCTCCAATACCATGTCCCATCATTTTTTTTTTTTTTTTTGGTACGCGGGCCTCTCACTGTTGTGGCCTCTCCCGTTGCAGAGCACAGGCTCCGGACGCACAGGCCCAGCGGCCATGGCTCACGGGCCCAGCCGCTCCGTGGCATGTGGGATCTTCCCGGACCGGGGCACGAACCCGTGTCCCCTGCATCGGCAGGCAGACTCTCAACCACTGCGACACCAGGGAAGCCCCAGTATTTTTATTTTCTTTAGGAAAAAAAAATTCCTCAAAAGTGGAGTTAATAAATCAAAGCTAAGAATATATATGCATTTTTATCAACTTAATCTAAAATATAATTTTAAAAAACCTCTAGAAATGTTTTAAAGTTCTAGTTTTGCTGCACATACGCTACAATTTCATATTAAAGCAGGTGAAAAATGATGGTTAGATGTTTAATTGTAATATTCTGATTAGTAGTTATGTAGAATTTCTTCTATAGTTTGCAATTTTATTTTGCTCTTCTGTATTTTCTGTTCATTTCCTCTTTCCAGTCATCTGCTAGAATCTTTTTCTAAGTGATTTGTATGAACTCCATTTTATGGGGAAAATATTAATTCTGTTTTATTTGCTACAACTCCTAGGTCTATTTTGTCTGTAATGTGTACATTAACAAAACAAGGTCAGCACCAGGTTGCATTTCGTCTAAAAATATTTTGCAGTTCAGCTGAGCAAAGAGCTGGCTTAGATATCAACCACATAATGTACGACATCACTATAAAGACTTTGCCTTTGGAAAGTAAGTTTGAGAAATAAAGTGAAGACAGTGTGCTTAGTGTCTTTTGCTCCACAACTTTGTTCCCACCCTTTCCCTATAATAGAAATTGAGCTGCGATTCTCTCTTAAGATTATTAATTTAGTCCAGTTATAAAAAAGATAACTATCTTTCCTAGAATATGGATATTAATTTTAAACATAATACAAGTGTCTGAAAATATAGTCAATCAAAAAACTGCCAAGGAGGTTTTATTGGGAATTGTTTTCTATTTATAAAACCCATACATTTGGTATAACATCAAGTACATTTCATACATACCTTTGCAAGTTTAGTTTTTGCACTAAAATAATCTCAAAAAGACCAATTTAAATTATAAGGGTAATTTTCCAGCAACATTTCCTTTTCTAGGCAGTGTTGTAAAAATTATGTTTACTCTGAATCAGTCAGAACAATTAACAATTTTACTTAAACACCCTAAATATTAAGAATTCTAGTTATGAGCAATACCTATAAATAAAAATATCATTTATACTTAGACATCTGTTTATATTTTTCCATTTCTACAAACCTGAAGACTAAAACAGATCATGAGATAATGTTGATGTGAGAACAACCTAATTTCTTCCTAGTGGTGTCAACAATACAGAGCACTGTGATAAAGGGAAAGACAAAATCTTTTTAACTTTTCCAATCCTGATATCTACTGTGATGTGAACAATGTATATAAATGATCCATGAAAGATAATTTTAATAACTTAATAATTGTTATCTATCATATTTCTCTTATAGGACAGTGTTGGTAAAACTGGAATGATACTGCTTTTATTCCATGGTTGAGGATAAGAACTGGTAGGAGTAATTTCATGGGCAGCACCCAGTTGAATTTGATACACATTAAATTCCAGCGTCATCAATGTTATTAGTTTCTATTTGAGATTACCTTTGCATTCTGGCTGCCTTCCAGTCCAACTGCCATTGGGTAAACATGTTCTTTCTTCTGAGCCATGAAGGATATAACCAATATCACAGGCAAAACGTACAGAACTTTTGGTTCTGAAATTGCTTTCCTGTCTAGAACCATGACCAGGAGTACCTGGATCCCCACATGTACCAGTAGCATCACCTGCAATTCAGTACAGCTCAAGTTAACTTATTTCAATGAACATTTACTAAGTTATGATTTAGTCCAACATTCTTGTAGGAATTTGTTTTTGTGCATGTTGTGTTTTAATATGCTAAGTTGACTGGGTAAAATCGTAATTCATATTTCCTATCTGACTCCAGTCATAAGAAAAAGCCTAAAGGAAAAAGAAAATAGTTGCAGAGTATGGTGTTATTTTCCATATCAGTGATATTTGGAGATGTTCAATAAGTTGAAGATATTTCATTAGTATTGCCAGAATCTAGTTCTTAACCAACATAATGGAAAATTTATAATTGACAGTTCTTTGGGCTCAAATGAGAATGGATTTATACAATTAAAATTGAAAACATGGACTTGGCAATTTTCATCTTTCTCTGAACTGAAATCAGTTTCTGTTAAAATAGAACTGTGATATACTGGAAAATATAAATGTTAAAATATAGTATTTCTAAACTTTCACCCCCTAATCGTCTCTATCAATGACCACTGACCAAAAATGAATAAGCTGCATACTTCTCATACATGAAAATATAAAAATAAATTGTAAACAAAGACTAGAAACTCTGACTTAAGTTCTTAATACGGATTTTTTGCTCATGCCAAAGCATTTCTCTTTTGATTATAGTGTTTAGGGTTTACTGTCTCTTTATCATTTCTTAAATAATTTTAATTAAAGTTGCTACAGTGTTAGTATACTTTTGAGAGAGAGAGAGAGAGAGAGAGACACACACAGAAAGAGAGACAGAGAGAAAGTTGAATACATAAGCATTGAAAGTGCTTTCTGTCTATCTAGATGCCTATTTTGACACGCCCTGTGTATTTGGAATCCTTCTTAATATTTCCTCATATTCATGTGATGCAATATTAATAATCACACAAATATTTAAGGTCACTATTTCACTTTTAAATATATGTGTACACATTATTTTTACAACTAAGTAGTAGTTTCCCAATCAATCCTGTGTGTGTGTATATGACAGAGAAAGAGAGAGAGGGAGGGAGGGAGAGAGGGAGAGGGAGAGAGAGAGAGACAGAGACAGAGACACAGAGAGAGATGTGTGTTATATGTATTTTCAGTTAGCTGAGTGAGTAAATTAACTATGATAGTTTTAAAAATCTATAGATTAAATTTGAAGTACCAGGTAGTTATTTCATAGGGTTTAACCACAATTACAAGGGGAATCTGAAACTAAGTAAGTATTTCACAACTTTTACCTCTAAAGGAAAAACAGTGTAAAACAACTCCTAATAAGTCATCATATGATCTCCACAGAGACAAAATAATATAAAGATAATGGACAATATGTAAGTAGAAAGAACAGGCAGAAAAATAAGCACCAATATCTGGCTGATAGGTCAAAACAGAATAAATAGTATCAAGTAGGGAGAAACCACAGCTCTAAAACTGAAATACAATTTCTGAAGAAAAACAGTAACTTAAACAGCTCAAAAAAGATTTTTCAAATACTCACTCTGTGAACAAATTATTAATTAAAAGTAGACTGAATATTTACTTATTCTAAGAAAACTCTATTGGAATCATAGACACTCAGGAGTTATATGTTGTCTATTAATAACAAATAAAATTAGGAAAATAAATGTTTTTCATAAAAATTATTGGCTTAGTTTAATTTAAAACATTTAGGGCTTTATTTTAAAATTATGCTATTAAGTAACTGATTGCTTACAAAGTTCATCTACAAAGAACTGAATTCTAACAGGAAACCACTGATATAACATTGCTTTATAGGGAAACATATTTTATATCTGCTAAAATGGAATAGCTACTTAAGCTTGAATGGTTAGCTATTTTAATGAATAAAAAAAGCACTTCACAGAGAGTAGCATCCGAACACCACTTACATTTGATACAACACAGTTCAAAACATATACCTGTAATTTATCATTTACAAGATCAGTATTAATTTGTGTTCTAAATTCATATTACCTTAAGAAGAATTCCGATAAATGTAAAAATGTTACAGCTTCTCCCATGAGATTTTTAAAAGAGAAATGTATTATTGTATCTCTTTAGATTGTTTTGTGTATATATTCCAAATAATAATAATACTATTAATGTAATTTCCAACACATATCATCCAATTTTCCAAGTGGTACCTGAACAATGAGGTTGTGATCCACTCCAATGGCCATTTAATTGGCAAGTCCTTGATGATTGGCCAAGAAGGGTATGCTTTCCCGTGCAGGAATAGCGAACAGTGGACCCAAAGGTATACTTCTCACCAGACAGGACTGCATTAGGAGGAACGCCAGGGTGTCCACAGTCAATCACTACAATACATAATTATTGAATATAAAATTTTTTATATCTCTATCAAACAACCTGCACCAACTTTTTATGAAATAAATCAGAATTATCTGCTCTAATATACACATCATCCAGAAATCAAATATCTATATGACAGTAGAAGTTACAGGAGTTATTCTGTCAGCCCACTCACCCTGAGCATGAGTTTAACAGGAACGTTGTAAGTAAACTTAAATGATTGAATCAGTATAAGATTGTATGTGTGGGGGTAGTGAGTGTGTGTTTATATACATATGTGCATGGGTTGGAAGTATGTATGTGTCTAGATAAGGATGTGAAAGTTAGGGAGAGGAGTGATGTGGATTGGCTAAATAAGGTCATATAGGATTCAAAATGAGCCTATACAAAAATTAAAAGGGAAAAACTTAAGGGTAAAGGAGAGGGAATGAAGGTGGATCTGTGACACACAATGTAGACCTCACATAATGTAGTCCAGAATAATTCCACTCCAGGCCATTAATGAATAAATTATCCTGTATAAAGAAAATACTCAGTGGCTTATCAACCAAAACACAGCTAAGCCTAGCAGAATCAGATGTTAACACATTGAGAATTATCTTTATAAGCTAGAAGTAGCTTGGGAACTTACTGTGTGCCCCCTTTTAGTTGTAACTTGGAAAAATACTGAGCACAATATGACTCTAAAGTATTAAGTAGCACACAAGGAGACATAAACTTAATACAACCCCTGAGTACTTCGCACAGTACCAGGGAGTGCTATAGGAAATAAAGAAAAGGTAAAAAGTAAATAAGAGCTAAGAAAACCTGAAGGAGTTCATGTTTTCAGGTCCTACAAAAGATTTTTAACTTTAATGTTGTAGCCACACAAGGCTAAGTGAATTACTTAAACCATTAGACTAGTCAGTCTACAAAAAGAAATCAAATGCATTTTAAGCAAGGGATCAACAATTGATTTAATTATCTGCATAGAATATGAAATTAGATAGACACTGTATAAAGTTTTGTTTCTTTGTTAGTTTGTGAATGAGTACATGAATGATGCCACTAATTTTTCAAAAAATCTTACCCCATGAACATAAAGAAAGTGCCTCTTAAATAAAACATGATCATAAAATAATTTTATAATTTAGCAATTTAGTATAACCAAAAATTACTTGCACAATGCTTTCTTGATACACTACTCCTTCAATCTATAAAGTTCTTCTCTCTCCTATCGTGTCCAAGATTCATCAGCTCTGAGATGTAAATATATTTGAGACCTATCAATAAGCTGAATTCCTAGAATTCATGTTCACTTCTCTATGTCTTCACAAAATTTTGATTTATTTCTGTTAAATTATTGTCTCACTACACATGTTAATTATATGCAAAGCTGCTATAATTTATTTTATTTATATTCTACAATTCCAACACAACATATAACAAAATGCACTCATATGCTGACTGACTTGAAAGATGATGTGTATTAACATTTCTTATGTGCATGTACCTGTATATAATAAATACTTAAAGTCAGTAAGTATTAAGTAACACCTTTGTCTAATTTCTCAAGTATTTTCAAGCACTTGTTGCTGTTTATATTAAACTAATTTTGCTTTAAATGAAATTTGAAATATTAATACAATAGAAAATTAAAATGTAGTTTATTCTCATGGGATGGTAACATCATAGAGTACGAAATACATCTGCTTTTAATATTCTATCTGCTCCATGAAGGTTCAAAATCAAGGGATGACAGAGAAATATTAATCACATTATTACTAATAAAAATGGCATTTGGGCATTGAATTGGTAGGATATAGGGAAGTGTAGTTTCAAAATAAAACAATACAATCAATATGCTTCCTTCTGATACACAGCCCTAAATATTTCATAAAGACAGTCAATATACATGTTCCTTCCACAGCATTATATCAAGGAAGAGTTCCCATTATCTACTTACTGATACATTCTGGTAAAGGTTTGTCCCATTGTCCATTTGGTTGACATATCAAAACTGAAGATCCAAATAAGAAATATCCAGGATTGCAGTCATAGAATACCACAGTGCCATAGGTGAAATTCCCATGTTCTATTTTACTTTCTCTTTTGGAATTGGCTGGAATTCCGGGATCAGAACAGTTGACCACTAAACAAATGACAAATTTTGAAATATATGTTTGGAATAATATACATATACTTATATAGATTTCCATTAGAAACGTAGCTTCAAAGATAAATTTAATCAAACAAACCAAAGATTCAAGGAATAATAATAACATTATAATGGGATATAATGGACTGAAATTGGTTTGGCTGAAAATATTGGAAAAAGGAAAACTTCTTTGCAAAATCGTTTTGAACAATAGCAACTCCTAAATATTACACTGAGTACAGATTTAACCTATCAAGCTTTAAACAATTAGAAAATGGAAGAAAATGATAATTTGGTTGTTACTTTATCAGACAGTACGAAATATACGTCTTTGGAAGTGGAAAAAACACAAAACAATTATCTTTAATATACTTCTATAGAGAGAACAATAAATAAACGTCTAATGCAGGTATCATGGTAATTTAGGCCTCAAACATCGTTTTGTTTTGTTTTGTTTTGGTTTTTTCCGGTACGCGGGCCTCTCACTGCTGTGGCCTCTTCCGTTGCGGAGCACAGGCTCCGGACGCACAGGTTCAGCGGCCATGGCTCATAGGCCTAGCCGCTCCGCGGCATGTGGGATCTTCCCGGACCGGGGCACGAACCCGTGTCCCCTGCATCGGCAGGTGGACTCTCAACCACTGCGCCACCAGAGAAGCCCTAGGCCTCAAATACTGTTTAACCAAAAATATGAAGATTGTCATACTGAGTGAAGTAAGTCAGATAGAGAAAGACAAATATTTTCTGATATTGCTTATATGTGGAATCTAAAAAAAAAAACAGTACAAATGAACTTATTTACCAAACAGTAATAGAGTCACTGATGCAGAAAACAAACTTATGGTTACCAGGGGCAAAGAGGGGGAGGGATAAATTGGGAGATTGGGATAGATATATACACAGTACTGTATATAAAATAGATAACTAATAAGGACCTGCTGTATAGCACAGGAAACTCACTCTACTCAGTACTCCGTAATGACCTACATGGGAAAAGAAAAGAATCTAAAAAAGAGTGGATATATGTATATGTTTAACTGATTCACTTTCTTATACAACTGAAACTAATCCAAAATTATAAATCAACTATACTCCAATAAAAATTATAAAAAATATTTTAAAAATTGAAAAGTTCCATTGATTATGCAGCAAACTGCAAGTAAAAAAGATATAAATGATTTTATATACAGCCATAAAATAGGTACAAGATAACATAGTTAAGCAGCTGAAATAAAGTTTGTCAGTTTTGACTTCTAAAAATGTTAAAAAATAAGAAAAAGGAAAGCATTGCTAATGAGATAACATCAATATTAAATATTTTTGCTTTATTAGCTGAAAACTTTCTACTGTTCTGTCCAAACTGTTTCAAATGTTATCATGCGTGTCTAAACAGACTCATTATTACCACGCCCTAAGCTGGAATATAGTTAGATTTTTACCTTTGCACATTGGTGGAGGATGACTCCACTGTCTGTTGGCCTGGCACTGTGCTTTTGTTGGCCCTTGCATAAGATACCCAATATTGCAAGAGAATGTTACCACATCATTAAAGTTGAATCCATTTCCACTTGTTCTTCCATAAATTGGACTACCAGGGTGACCACAGCTCACAGCTAATAGCAACAGGGCCAGGGTGGGAGAGACACAGAACAGAATAATTAGTTATCAATTATTACATGAAAATTACACTTAATCATTTCAAAGAATATAGAAAGACGGCCACTTTCGTATGAAAATATACTTAAAGTAATTTTACTAATGCAAAGGAACAATTTAGAATGCCAAAATAGTCTAATATAGAAGTATCATATTAGTAAGTAGACAATTATTTATAATTGTGGTAATTACATGCAAGTAGTGCACAGATATTTAAAGTTCTATGATAGCTTTTCATTCTATTTCATTTTAGGGAAAAATACTGAAATTCAAAGAAATTTGGGAATGACTGAAATTCATATCACTAGTTAATGGCAAAAGGAATGAAACTAAACCAAATTTCCTTTTTTAGTTAAGTTTAAGAATTGCAGATAAATGAAGGCAATTTTTTTGTATTTAATTTTGAAATAGTTTCTTTTAATATTATTTATCCAACCATTTTTATGATTAATAGATTAGCAAAAGTGTGCTTGAAGAATAACAATGTGACTGCAATAAAAAATGATGCCTTATGCTGTAGAATTCTTAACATATTGAGATACCAATATTAAGATTCCCTAAACCAATCAACCTTACTGGTATAGTTTCTTCACTATTGATATTTAATAATTTAGCACAGGTTTGTTTGGAAATAATGGTATCAATTAGATGCATTATTTACATCGTTTAGAGTTTTGGTTCTTTTTTAGAGTTCATTTAGTGCTGGCTTTTCCCAAACACTCTGTATTCCTGTGAACTGTTTTATTGCGTTATCTCACTTTATTAATCACAGGAAGTCCAGTAATACTGCTTCATAACTGGGCACAGTGAAAGACCCAAGTCACTTTTAGTACTTTAAAAATGACCCAAGAGCAATTAATTTTCAGCTGTATTGTTAACGTCAACCTATTCATTTGAAAATGTAACTGCATCTTATTCTTGTTTAAAATTATTGATAAAGAAACCTGTTTTACCCCAAGGGCCAATTTCCATTTATAGTCTCAATTATTCAGTAAGAAAAATAATGGTATGAGTTGCCTATGCTTTGATATAATGAAAGGCAAAAAATCTGGGATGGATCCAGCATAATATTGCTGTCTTTAAATCATTAAACTGTCTGCCCCCTATACACACACACCACAGAGAAGCAATTTTGCTAACTATATGTTCTATTATCCTATTAAATCTCAACACATTAATGTATTTTCTATTAAACTAGAACTCCAAAAAACTTCTGTTGATTGGATAAGAATTTGACAATGATAGAATTTATAAATATGGATGTAACTGGCCAAAAATTAAATATTTCCTGTGAACTCATACTTAAAGACCCACACATTATTTCTCTGAAGCATCCAAAATCTCTATCATTTGATCCTATAGTGTTAAAATTACAACGTACTTACAGTGTTTATTCTAATTTTCTAACACCATTTTTAATACAAATGTCAGTGATTGCTGATGGAAATTATTAGGAGAAAAAAATAAGAAATTATGGATAATTTACTTTCTGATCCAAAATAGGATAGACTGTGATATGAAATACTGTGTACTGCTGGGTATTCAGTGGAGTAAGAAAAAATACTAGAGTTATTACTCAGCTATTTTAAAATTCATTTTATCCTTCATGTGTAAATTCACATCTAAATTAACTTAAAAGATCAGATGGATATTTGTTGAACTAGTAAGATCTTTATTAAAACAATTCCAAAATTGTTCCAAATCCACAAAGTAATGACAGACTTTCTAATATTTCTTCCACTTTCATGGTGGATGGTTTTATATGCTTCTGAACACACCCTACTTTAAAGACTAGTGTGTGTCAGTATAAAAAAATGCACAGTGAGAACTTAGTTATTTAAATACACACACACACATGTGCACACACATGTACATATGTGTGGATCTGCCTATATAAACATTTCTTTTACCTAAGAAAAAAATTACTGGTAATTGCAAGAGAACTAAACAGAAGTCTCTAATTACTTTTGCCATGCTTACTTACGCACACAGGATGGAAGTTGACCAGACCAGTTGTGATCCTGTTGACATATTCTCACTGAAGAACCAATCAGTCGAAAACCAGGATTACATTGATAAACAACTGTGTCTCTGTATCCATAATTTTCTCCAATAACTTGACCATTCACAATAAGCTCTGGAATTCCACAGTGGCCCGCTGAAATTGGTCAAAATAATATTTTTAATATTGTGATCTAAGTTTTATTACGATTTGTATACATATATAACATTATTAATCTTTAAATGTTTACTTAGAAGTATGCCACAAATAAGGCAAACACAATTATATAATATTAAGGTAACTGTAATATACTTAACAAAATGCCTACTATTTGGGAATTAAAAGAAAACACACTTCCAGTAACAGTTGGGCCTGGATGAAATTAGCAAACATTTCAATATGTATAAAAATGAAAATATAGCATGTAAAATTTTGAGGAATACCTATAAAGTATGCTTAGTGAGGAGCTTTACAGTGTTAAGTGCTTTTATTAGAAAAGAAGAAAGATATAGGATGAAACAAGCAATATTTCACTTTATGAAAAGGAAAAAGAAGAGCAAAATAATGAAGAGAAAAAAAAAGGCCAAAATAAGTAGACAGAAGAATATATTAAAGACATTTACAGAAATCAAGGAAATAGAAAAATAATAGCGAGCATTACCTAAGCTAAAAATTCTTTCTTTAAAAATAAGAGAGAAGGTTCAAATAAATAAAATCAGAAATGAAAGAAGAGAAATTACAACTGATAGCACAGAAATATAAAGAATTATAAGAGACTACTAGGAACAATTATACACCAGCAAATTACAAAAACAGGAAGAAATGGATAAATCCCTAGAAATTTACAATCTTTCAAGAATGACTTGAAAAAATAAAAATCTGAACAGACCAATCACTAGTATGTGATTGAAACAGTAATCAAAAACCTCTCAACAAACAAAAGTCCAGGACCATATGGCTTCACTGGTGCATTCTACCAAACACTCAAAGATTAAATAGCTATTCTTCTCAAACTTTTCCAAAAAAATTATAGAGCAGAGAAAGCTTCCAAGCTTATTTTATGAGGCCAGCATTACCCTGATACCAAAACCAGATAAGAACACCACAAAAAAAGAAACCTACAGACTAATAACCCTAATAAATATAGATGCAAAAATCCTCAAAATATTGGCAAACCTAATACAACAATACATTAAAATGATCATACACCATGATCAAGTGTGATTTATTCCAGGGATGCAAGGATGGTTCAACATCTTCAAATCAATCAGTGTGAAATACCACATTAACAACATAAAAGATAAAAATCATATGATCATGCCGAGAGATGCAGAAAAAAACATGTGACAAAATTCAACATCCATTTTTGATAAAAACTTTCAACAAAGTGGATATAGGGAGACAATGTACCTTAACACAATAAAGGGCATATATGACAAGAACCTGCAGCCAATATCATATTGAACAGTGAAAATCTAAAATCTTTTCCTCTAAGATCAGGAACAAGACAAGGATGCTCATTCTCCTCACTTTTATTCAACATAGTATTGGAAATCCTAGCCACAGCAATTAGACAAGGAAAATAAATATAAGGCATCCAAACTGGAAGGGAAGAAATAAAACTATCACTATTTGCAGATACTATATACAGAAAATTCTAAAGATGCTACAAACTATTAGAAGTAATAAATGAATTCAGTATAGTTGCAGTATACAAAAATAATATACAGAAATCTGTTGTACTTCTATACACTAACCATGAATGATCAGAAAGAGACATTAAGAAAACAATCCCATTTACAACTGCATAAAAATGAAGAAAATATCTAGAAATACGTCTAATCACAGAGGTAAAAAACTTGTACTTGGAAAACTATAAGACACTGATGAAAGAAATTGAAGATGACACAAACTAATGGAAAGATACCCCATGTTCATGGGCTGGAAGAATTAATATTATTAAAATGACCATACTACTCAAGGAAATCTACAGGCTCAGAGCAATCCCTATCAAAATACTTTTCACAGAACTGAAACAAATAACTCTAAATTTTGTATGGAAACATAAATAGCCAAAAGGATCTTGAGAAAGAACAAAGCAAGAGGTATCACACTCCCTGATTACAATCTATACTACAAATCTACAGTAAACAAAACAGCACTGTGCTGGCACAGAAACAGACATATAGACCAATGGAACAGAATAGAGAGTCCAGAAATAAACCCACACTTATATGATCAGTTAACCTATGACGAAGGAAGCAAAAAAATAGAATGGGGCAAAGGCAGTCTCTTCAATAAATGGTATTGGGAAAATTAGACAGCTATATGCAACAAAATAAAACTGGATGACTTTCTTACCCCATATACAAAAATAAACTTAAAATGGATTAAAGACTTACGTATAAGATCTGAAACCATAAAACTCCTAGAAGAAAACATAAGCAGTGTGCTGTTTGACATCATCCTTAACAATAATTTTTAAGATCCGTCAACTTTGACAAGGACAACAAAAGCAAAAATAAACAAATGGGACTACATCAAACTAAAAAGCTTTTGCATAGTGAAGGAAACTATCATCAAAACAAGAAGTCAGTCTGCTGAATTGAAGAAGATATACGAAAATCATATAACTGATGAAGAGTTAATATCCAAACTATATAAAGAACACATATAACTCAATAATAAGAAAAAAACCCAAATAGTCCAATTCAAAAAATGGGAAGAAGATCTGAATAGACATTTTTCCAAAGAAGACATACAAATTGCCAACAGGCACATGAAAAGATGCTTAATAGCGCTAATCATCAGGGAAATGCAAATCAAAACCACAAAGAGGTGTCACCTTACACCTGTCAGGATGGTTATTATCAGAAAGACAACAAGAAATAACAAGTGTTGGTGAGGAGGTAGAGAAAAGGAACTCTTTTGCACTCCTGGTGAGAATGTAAACTGGTCCAGCCACTATGGAAAACAGTATGGAGATTCCTCAAAAAATTAAAAATAGAGCTTCCATTCCACTACTGGGTATCTATCCAAAGGGAAAAAATAAATACTAATTCAAAAAGATTTATGCGCCTTCATGTTCATCACAGCATTATTTACAATAGCCAATATATGAAAGCAACCTAAATGTCCCTCAATTGATGAATGGTTAAAGAAGATATGATACACACAACACACACACACACACACACACACACGCACACGCAAATGCACAATGATATACTACGCATCCATAAAAAGAACAGAATCTTGCCATTTGGAATAACATGGATGGACCTTGAGGGTATTAACCTAAGTGAAATAAGTCAGACAGAGAAAGACAAATATCACATGATTTCACTTATATTTGGAATCCAAAAAAACAAAAAAAGCAAACAAAACAAAACCTAGAGTCATAGATACAGAGACCAGATTAGAGGTTGTCAGAGGGAGGAGGGTTAGAGGGAATGTGAAATGGGTGAAGGGGATTAAAAAGTACAAAATTCCATTTATAAAATAAATGTCATGGGGATGTAATGTACAGTTTGGGGAATACAGTCAATAACATTGTATTAACTTTGTAAGGTGACAGACAGTAACTAGACTTACTGTCATAAACATTTTGTAATGTATACAAATGTTGAATCACTATGTTGTACAACTGAAACTAATATAATACTGTATACCAGTTATATCTCAATTTAGAAAAAAAAGAAAAAAACTATAGTAGACTAAGCAAAGACAAATATGTCACTGTAACACAATCAAGGTAGTCAAAAGTTAGAAGCTTTAAAAAAGAAAAAGTCAACAACATTGTTAGACTCCTAGCTAATCCTATCAACACACACAAAAAAGAGAGAACAAAATTACCAATAACAGGAATGAATGAAGTGACATCACTACAAAGCCTACAGATGTTAAAAGGATAAGGGAATATTAAGAACTGCTTTATGCCGATACATTTAACAATTCAGAATAAAAGGACAAAATCTTTGAAAATTGTATCATCCAAAAACTAACACAAGATAAAATAGAAAATATGAATAGTCCTTTATCTATTAAAGTATTGCAATTCTTAAACAATAACCTCCCCCCCAAAAATAACAGACTAATTTTTTTCACAGTAAATTCAATCAAATATTTAAGTAAAAAAGCAAGCAAAGAAACAAACAAAAAAACACCAATCTTACACAAACTCTTAGAAAATAGAAGAAAAAGAATCATTTCCTAACTTGCCTAATGAGGTAACCATAATCCCAATATTAAACCTGTAAAAGACACAGAAAAAAATGTCCTTCATGAACATAGATGCAGCACTGTTTAAAAAAAATTAGAAAATTAATACATGTAAAATACATCATGATTATCTGGGGTTTATCTAGAAATGACCAGTTGGTTTAAGATGAAATATTGACCACTGTCATCTACCATACTGACAGAATAAAAAGAGAGAAACATACATGGCTATTTCAATAGATGAAAATCATTTGGCAAAATTCAGTACCCAATCATGATAAAAACTAACAACAATTAGCAATATAAGGAAATATTCTCAACCTTATAAATACATCTAAGAAAAAAAGTTCATATTATATTTACTGATGAAATATTGAATTCTTTCCTCCTGATATAAGGAACAAGACATGGATGACCACTCTCACCAGTTCTGTTTAACATTGTTTGGTGGGCCCTATCTAGTTCAATACACTAATACAAAGGAAGAAAGTAAAAACATAAAGTAGGAAACAAAACAGTAAAACTATTTCATGCTCAGATGACATATACATAGACAATGTTATTTTAAGAAAATCCTAAAACAAGTAAGTGAACTTGCAAAGAGGCAGGATATTAGATAAATATTTTGATAAATTTTATTTTTATGTACTAACATCAAACAATTGGAAATGTAATTAAAAATGAACAATATCACTTATATTAGTGTAAACATACTAAAGATTCTGTGGAATAAATTTAGCAATAGGTATACATAATCTCTATGGTAAAAAAAAATATTTGCTATTGCAAAAAAAAAGAAAGAAGACCTTAATAAATGAATAAATATACTAATGAATAAATACACTAACTTTACCATGTTTAGGAATTAGAAGAGTTAACATTGTTAGATGCCAATTCTCCCCAGACGATCTACAGATAGAATGCAATCCTACAGTCATTTTTAAAATAAACAATTAATAACCAAATTCTAAAACATATATGAAACTTCAAAGGACATAGAGTATCCAAAGTCATCCTGAAAAATAAGAACAAATTTTGAGGACATACACACAAAATTTCAAGATTTATTATAGAAGCTATTCAACCAAAAGTGCCAGACACTCTTCTGGAAAATACAAACAAACAAACAAAAAAACCCTCAACCTTACTTCATGATATATAAAACAACAAATGACTAAAATAAGTCATAGCTATAAAGTAAAACTGAAAACTGTAAAGCTTCTAGAAGAAAACATAAAAGAAAATCTTTGTGACTTATGGTTGAACAAGGTTTTCCTAAACAAGACACAGAAAGCAATAGCTAGAAAGAAAAAAAGATAGATTTTACAAAAATTGAAAACTTGTGCTCATTAGGACACCATTAAGAAATGAATAGGAAAGTCATAGGCTGGGAAAAAATATTAAAAAAAATAAGAATATATAAAGAACGCTATAAGTCATAATAAAAGGCAATTGAATATAAAAGATACTTCAGGAAAATTTACAGATGACCAATAAGACCAAGAAATTGTACTCGATCAGTAGTCATCAAGACAATGCAAATTAAACCTTGTAAGGTACCTTTTTGCACCCAAGAAGATGACTAAAATTAGAAGACTGGCTATACCATATGCTGCAGAAAATGTGAGACAGCCAGAACTCTTCCAGAAATTTTATTCCAGACTATGCAACAGAAAGGAATACACATGTCCACAAAAAGACTTTTACACAAATGTTCATAACAGCTTTACTCATAACAGCCCCAAACTGGAGAGAGTCCATGTGTCCATCAACAGGGGAATGACCAAAGTTTGGCATATACACACAACAGGATTCTACTCAGAGAATTTTTTTTAATTACTGATATACACAACAACATGAATGAAAGAGAATGAAAGAAACCTTACACGAAAAGAGTACATAATTTAGGATTCCCTTCATATGAATTTCTAGAACAGGGAAAACTACCATATGGTGAATAAAACAGAACAGTGACTGTCTCAGTGGGTAGGGGAGGAGACCTGCAGATTGACTATGAAGGGTCACAAGGAAGCTTTCTGAGGTAATGTTAATGTTCTACAACTATAGAGTGTTTAGTTACATAGGTGTACACATTTGTCAACACGTATCTAACAAGTGTATTTATGATATGTGCATTTCACCATATGTACATTTACCAACATAAAAAAAGAAAGGAACCATGAGCAAATATGGAACTCTAGCTGATATGTATATAGAAACGTTTAACAATGCAGTGTACTGAATTTGGCAACTTCAAAATGCATCAAAAAGTAAAATGAATTGATGGATTGATAGAGGCATTGAAGGATGACTAGATATGTGATAAGCAAATACAACAAATGGCTAATCATGAAATCTAGGTGGTAGACATATGTATATACATAGTCAACTCTGAATTGAAAATTTCATAATAATTGGGAGTTTGGGAATAAATACACTATATTTAAAGAAACAATCATAAGCACATTCTAGTGGCCATTCTAGGCCAAAAGTGTCTGGGGCTATAAGGACAAGTTGTTTGCAGTCATGAGAAGAATGACTGGACTACATGACTTCTTAAGGTTAATTCAAAGCATAAGATTCTAGGATCTGCTTATTCGGCAATTGCACTTTCCTCCTACTGACACACTTTTGAGTTTATATTAGACGTCAACACTACATCCTATGCAAGAATATTGTTGTCTTTATAGACTGAGAGACAATGTTTGCTTACAAACATTCCTTTTATGCCCTGTCTTTCCACAGAACAGAATCAGGATTCTAAATAGGTGAATAAAACCACTTCCTATATACAATATTCAATAAATAACATATAACATACAGTAGTAGTTCATCGGGGCAAAGAGTTATAAAATATAGTATCTTAAATTTAGTTTACATATATTTTCAAATGCAGAAGTAAACTAAGTAATCTGTAATTGAAATAAGCAGAACCAAAACCAGGTTAGAAACTAGTAAGAAATATTTTATTTTATCATCTAATCCTATATTAACACATAATGATTTAATATCTTTACCATTTTCTTTTTTATATAATAGTCTTATAGCATAGTCAAATAAATATGTGTACTCTTATAAAGAAACCATTGTTACTGGGTTTCCAAGTACACCTACTAACAAATATTCCTGAGAGTTGAAAAAAAGAATTTTAACCAAAATCTCTAGCTATACCCTTTTAAGTTTCAAATAATGAACGTATCACCATAAATATTTTCAAGCTTATTATCAAAACAATATGTATTTAAACTGCTAAAATATAGACTTTTCTGTCATGTCATATTTTTAAATAGTAAAATTTTAGAGACAAAACATTGTACAAATTTAGCAACACCTTGTTCATAATAATCAGCAATTTTTAAATTAGTAAACCTAAAGATTATGCCTTGTTTCCAAAAGGCAAGTGAGTAGTTATTATAACAATTATTATTATTACCTAATTCAATACTTGCTGTCATTTCTTGAAATAACTTTAGAGAAAAATAAAGCATAAATCATACAATTCTCTTAAGATAATTACTGAAGTCTCTGAAAAAAGGGATAAAGCCTAAATCATAATATTCCTTTAATAATAAGAGAAGGGGTAAGAAGAACTAGCTATTCAGTCTCTTAATGAACAGCTTTTTACAGTGAATTAAAAAACCTAAGGGAAAAAAACCCTATTTTCCTAAAATCAGGTTTGAAAAATAGATTTTTAAAGTTTTAATACAAAGTAATACTACACATGTTGAAATGTTAGGAAATAAGAAGGGAGAAAGATATTTAAACGTGGAACTTGTTTTTCTTCTTTAGTCATTACCTTAAGCAAATAGGTGAAAGGAGAATTGACTATGGTTTAGAATGAATTAACTGTTACAGTGATTAATCCAGCTGAGTATGCAGACATTCACCAATTAGTTTTTACCTTTTATTTTCACCATGCCTGGAAGATAAATGTGTCTCTCCTTAATGACATAAGATTCTCATTTGGAATGCTAGTTGATTAACTTTAAGAGTTATCTGTTTAATAGCTTTTCTACCATGAGATATTTTAAAAGTTAAATATTTTCCAGTTTTTATTATCCTTACTGAGTGAATATAAGTTATTATCTCTTATTATGAAAAAGGGCTGCCTTTCTAGAGGGAGAAAAAATGTTTGGTTAAAATGACTTAAAAACCTGTACCTAAGCATCTGGTTTCCGATCCACTCCAAAGACCTGAAGAAAAGCATTCACGTACAGCGGAGCCCACAAGCATGAATCCTGAATCACAGGTAAAGATGGCCGTTGAGCCATATGAAGTTTGAGTTCCAATCTTATTTCCATTTGGAGGTGTAGGTAGTTCTCCACAGGAAATAACTTGAAAACAATAAAAAAATAAAAACGCTTAAAGACATAGTCAATATGAACTTGTAACAAAACCATGCTGTGATTTGATATATTTACAATTGAAATTGACATTTGTAAAACATGTTTGAATGATTATGAAAGTGGAGAGAAAATAGATGACATAATTTAAAATTTATCCCCTTTGAGTCCCCATAAATCTTCTAAGTAACAGTGACATGTGATGAAGATATTTTGTTTGCATTTTCTGCGTAGCCAACCTGGTCACCCAACAGGTTGTAATGAAAAAATAATAATAACAAGATTAAGAGAGGATAATTTATTAGTCCAAAGTCTTTCTCTGACTTATCAAGTGACATTGGGCAATCCCTTTGACTTACCTGAGCCAGTTTCCTCATTATCTAAGATCATAAGTGCAAATAATTTTTGTTGTACACTCTACAGTTTACAAAGCCCTTTACATGTGAAATATCATTTGATTCTCACTAGAACCATTAGATTATAATTATATTTCACATTTTGGTTTTAGGTTTTAAAAAACTAAAAAATAGAGATTAACTGACTTGCTAGGTCATTCAGAACCCAGCTCTTATAACACCTTCATATTTAAAGACCACAAATGAAATTTCTTTCTAGAATAAAAACAATAATAGATAGCACTTATTGAGTGCTTTTGTACCAGACACTAACACTTTATCTTACGCAATTCTCAAAACAACTCTATGAGATAGGTGCAATCATTATCTGAATTGTGTGCACTAGGATATGGACACATAAGAGGAAAGTAACTTTAATAAGATTCCACAGCCTATAAACAGCTAAATCAAAATTTAAACCTAGCCATTTAACTCAAGAATTGAATACTTAACCACCAGTCTTTATTCTGGCTCCAGCTCTGGCTTTCAGCTCTAGGCTTTAGGATTCTATTAAACAAATAGAAAATTTGCAGACTTTAAAAAATTGCATGTAGAATTTAAGATGTACCGATTGTTTTGAACTAATACCCCAAACAATCCTTTGAGGTAGCTATAATATTTATTAATATTAATAATACTGATATTTATATCATTTTAATTTCAAAGATGAATAAATGGAGGACCAGAAAAAAAATACTGTTCTTTCCATTTTTCTCAATGAATTGTAATTCCTAGATTCCTGTCTTTCCTGCATTCTTACCTGTGGGCAGGAACCTGATCTTATGTAGAACTTAAATTTTTTCTATATAATAAAGGATTGAACACAAAGAAACCAGACAAACATTTGTTCAATAAATGCTTCTGCTGTAGATAATTTTTTTCCTTCTCTTTGAAACATCCTTATCCCATGTGCCCTTTTAATGAAATTATAATGGAAGAAGAATGAGCCTAGAGGAAGATCCTGGGTGAAAACCGAAGTGAGTAAAGCAAAAACTTACAATACATATGCCATATTTTTAGAATATGTAGTATAATTTAGATATGTATTTTGAGATTTTTAATTCATCAATATGATTATCTTATAAAAAATGGCAACCCCCAAATCCTATGCTTAATATGGAGATTAAGAAAATAAATATTCCTAAGTAAAATATTACTAGGTACTTGCGTACTTACTATATATGGTTATCTGTTATGTTAAAATTTTAGTCTCCATAATCCAGACTTCAAATGTTTTATTAGTTTATTTATAAATTATGTATCCATATCATAAATGCTGTAAAACTGTGTTGAACATGAAATGAAAGGATGAATTTTCAGCCTAGCATATTTCCTGGTACTAAGTAAACTCAGTAAATGTAGTAAAGAAAGTTCAAAGGAAGATCAAGATATTTCATCTGATTATCCTATGTTAAGTTAGCTTATCTACATTAGACACTAGCTATTTATAAGAATGTATGAAAATAGAATGACTAAGATGTTCAGTTTGATTCAATAAATATTTATTGAGCTCCTGCTCTGAATCAGGTTCTAGCTGATATTTTCAACGTGTAACACAATTAAATCATAATAATAACTATGAGATAGGTATTATTGTAATTTTCTGGTTTAAGAAATAGAATAAACATCATATAACATCAAAAGGCAAGGTTTTAATTAGACTCCATGGGTTGAAACCCAATTATCCACTATTTATAGGCTCTGTGACTTGTGTAACAAGATAAAAATTCTTGGGTTCAGTTTCCTTTCTGATAAAATAAATATAATAATGTCAACTTATTTATAGAATGGGAACTAAGGAGTAAATGAAACAATACATGTAAAGGGCTAAAAACAGTGTATAGTTGTTTTAATAAATGATAGACCTAGAATCTAAGGGAAGGATTTCTGAATCCAAAGCCCCTGTTGTTGTTTTTTTTTTAATAAGTATTTACAAATACCAAAAACAGTTACAAAATTTTAAGATGACTTGAGAATAAATGACCTTTTTAAATAATATTACCTCAATATTGCTCTAGCATATGTAGAAAAAAGAAGTGATCAAGCAATTCAATCACCAATGATTGCATATGAAATGTTTAGCGGAGTGTTTACTTACTTTGGCAATATGGTCTTTCATTTCTCCAACTCCAAGTACCATTAGGAAGACATTCAATAGAAGCAGGACCTAGTCCGTGATAACCAGGATCACAGCTGAAAACTACCTTGGTTTTGTATTCATAATGGGAACCATTCACAATTCTCCATCTTCCGTGTTCCAGAGTAAAGGAGTTGATGCTTGGGCATGTAACAACTATATAAAAACCAAAGAGATAAATGCTAATAAGTCAGTCATGTCTGTTCTACCTCTTAATTATATCTCATGTCTATTCCATTCTTAGTTCACCATTTCCTGAGTTCCTTCACTATTGTGCCATAAAAGCATTTTTTTTCATGTTAATCTTTCCACTCCTTCAGTTCTATGGTACTGTTGGCAGTTCTGTGAACATGTCATGCTATTTCACACTTGAAAGTCTTTGTACATATTATTCTATGCACCTAGAATCCCTATTATTGACTTTTCCATTCTTCCTTTTTTGGATTATCATATCCAAGTTTATTCATTAGTACAGGAAGACATGAAGTATATTTTAGTGATGAACCAAACCAATAACATTAGTTTGTTAAAATTGTCTGACTTTCTTGAAGCTGATTTAAAAGTATTCTTTTTCCTTTTTTCCCAGCTTTACTGAGTTATATTTGACACAAAGTGGATAAAAGGGAATACTTGTACAAGTTGTGAACGTAAACTGGTAAAGCCACTATGGAATACGTACATACAGCAGTATGGAGGTTCCTCAAAAATTGAAACTATAACTATCATATTAATCACCAATCCCACTTCGGGATATATACCCAAAGGAAATGAAATCAAGATCTCAGAGAGAGATCTACACTCTCATGTTCATTGCAGCATTAGTCACAATAGGCAAGATACAGAAATAACCTACTCTCTTTTCTTTAAAAGTTTTGGAAGGACTATATTTTGAGGAAATTTGTTTTATGAGAATGATCTTTTTATGCAAGACTTGTGATATAAACTTCAGCTAATTCAAAACTTGCTCAGCATAAGCAGACACATTATTAGACACTTATGTTAAGATTGCAAATAATTTAACAACCCCATTTTAAATGAAATCACAGCTAAGTTGAAATGTTAGTACTAAATAGAAGAAGTAATTGATTTATAGAGAAAAATCAAAGACCTTATTTAAAGACTCATTTTCTAATCCTTTTCTACCAAATATTTTATCTGAATTATTTTCTATAACCATTATATAATATTCATTTACCTATTACAGTATTGATGGCAGGAATGAGAACTATTCTAAATGTAAGTAACCTGAAGAATTCTGACAAAAGTTGAATATTATGGATCATCTCATTAGCATCATTTATGTTTATAAAAATCAGTTGAATGTATTAAAATATAATTTTATTAATGTAAACAAAATCTTTTTTCAAAGACCTATGTATTGAAAACACATGCTGATTGATGGATGACTTTTTACAAAATAAATAAAACGTTGCTATGTAAAATAAAATGCCACTTTATTTTTTTGACATAAATATTCTGGAGCTTCTGAAAATGAGTAAAACTGTCCTTATACTGTATTTCAGTTCTTCCTAGTACAAGACAGCTTAATTTACTTCTATTTCCCTCTTAGACATCATTTTAGGGAATGGTTCTAAAATCTGAAAAATACATAAAATTTCAGATCATATAAGATGCCAGTAGAAACACAAGTGATGAAATTTCCTTAACATACATACCAACACAGCGAGGAGTCTTGTTATGATTGCTCCAAGTTCCATCTGATTGACAGACAGCAGTGGTAAGTTCCTTAGATGACAATCTATATCCATCATTACAAAAATAGGTAACTCGGGTTCCTACCAAGTAGTCTGTTGTGAGTATTCCTCCATTTGTTGGAGCTTTAGGAATCCCACAGGAAATTGCTAAAATAAATACATACATACAAAACCAAAGAAACAGAAAAATAATTAGATAAGTCTCATAGGGTATAAAGCATGTAAAACTATTTGGAATTTTATTAATTCCTCTGAAACAATTTCAGAATATCTTCAGCAAAACCTTTTTTGAACTACAACTTTCTGAATCAATTATTTCAAACTCTGATTGAATGTCTTTTTAAATTGGTGAATCTATACACTATTAAAACTTTATTTCTTGGTTTCTTACTTAGTTTCTTGTCAGCATGTGCATGGTTATCAGCATGCACACAGATTATAAGAGAAGGCAAGTTAAGTAAATATAGAGTGTATTAGTGCTAATACATGTGTGGACCTAGCAAGTTCGGTCAATTCAATTTGACAGTATTAAAGATTATAAAGGTAGTGGTAACCAACACTCATCAGGGTTTCGGCCAGGAGTAAAACAAATAGATTTATTTTACCTGGAAGCTGGATATTACTTTGTCTTAGGTCCAGCCAAACTCTATGTGCTTGTGCACCTCCCATGGAATATCATGTGTACGGATATATTTAATAAATATAGGGCCAGGACTTATCATCTTAAAACCTAGTTTGGATCTTCCTGCATTTCACTGATACGTCTCAGATGTCTTGGTTTTTATCTACAATAAATCTGATTTACGTAAAAGTTAGTTTTACCATAATGGGATAATTACAGTATAAATTTATATTTTACACACCATTGTAAAGCAATTATACCCCAATAAAGAGGTTAAAAAAATAAATAAATAAATTTATATTTCAATAGTTTATTGTATAAAATCAGAAAACCTCTAAATTCTGAAATAACTAGTTTTATTGGTTTCATATAAGAGGTTCTAAACTTGTAACTATTTTTCTCGTATCAAAAGAAATAATAGAAAGATACGAGTTTAGTTTGAGTATTTACAAAAGCTGTAAATATTCTGTCTCCATTTCAACCTAAAATTGTTTCTACTTCTCTTATAAAATCTACCACTTAGGTGTTTAATTTTAATTAATTCATGCAAATTGACTACAAAGTAAAAAAAAAAATCTTAGTAAAACACATATAAAATTCTCAAAGTGGAATAGCAGACTCCCTACTGGTGAATAGCTTGATCTTTTGTAATTTGATAACCTGCAAATTATAAACAGAAAAGTAGTACTGTTGATTTAATAAATTATATAAGCAATCTCATATAATTATGTTATTATTCTTGCTATCTAATTATAGACCTCTAAAACAGTGTTGCAAAGGTAAATGGTTCCCTGATGTCTGTTAAAGCAATATTTGTATTTCCACTTGGGACTTCTGGGTATTTCAATTTGTAATAAACTGTTTCCCCACTGAATCCCCACCAAAGATCATGTATTTACTCATTTTTTAAAAATTAGCTGTACATTGTAGAGTAGGTTAAACTTAGAGCAAAGTAACAATGAAATTTAGTTTAAATAATATAGGTTCCATACATGTATTTAGTATATAATGACTGTATTTTAGAATTGAAAAAAAGACAACATACTAAAATGATAGGATAAATGTGCCTGTAGATACTATACAATTTAACTTCTTAGCTAAAAAAAAAGGAAAACAAACAGAGTTCAGAAGAACCATCATCACTGAGTGATTGTCAGAAGTTCTCTGCAGAACTCTGAAACAAGCACAAATTAAAAGTGAAACAAAGATGTCCCCATACCTGTACTTGGTTTTTATATGAAATGTACTAAATATTAACCTGTTTTAAAAGTGTATAGAGTTATCTTACTATGGTCTGATGGCATTTCCCTAACGGTTCATCATGTTGAACATTTTTAATGTGTTCATTTGCCAGCTGTATATCTCAAATGTTCACGTATATCTCATGTTGGTAGTGAATGTTGGCTGATACTTCCCTTTTTATAATAACTAAGAAGACAATAAAAGAAATGTGTTAGAACTTGAAAAAAATAAAGTGAAACAGGGAATACAAAGTGACTGTTTCTGCATAACCCTGTACAATACTCGATTGTATACAGGGATGATAATGGTTTAATTAGTGACAGGGCAGGGAGTCAATGAATGATTAGTTGATGTGTAGACAAAGAAACAAAACACCTTCTCAAACCGAAATAGAGATAACAGACTAAATTTTCTATCTTGAATTGTGTTCACATTGCGTAACCACAGCTTAAGTAAATATATGTGAGGATGTATAAGGAGACTGAAGAGACAAGAAGAATAAAAATAACTGAAGAATGCAAAACAAATTTGGAACAAAACAAAAATTGTGTGAATAGCTCTCCCCAATGACATTTAACCCTTTCATTTCAATTAGCTGTGCCCAAACACAGGTCATATACAACAAACAATTTTATAAAATAATTAATGTTTTAAAATTGTTTCAGTGAAAATAAAGGATCAATTTTGGAAATGATTCTTTGAGTTATAAATATTTCATCATGTTACTATGCAAAATATCTTATTTTTCAGCTACATTTTGATTTACCAAAATATACAAGCAGCTCATGAAGCTCAATATCAAGAAAACAAACAACCCAATCCAAAAATGGGCAGACGACCTAAACAGACATTTCTCCAAAGAAGATATACAGATTGCCAACAAACATATGAAAGTATACTCAACATCACTAATCATTAGAGAAATGCAAATCAAAACTACAATGCGGTATCACCTCACACCAGTAAGAATGGCCATCATCAAAAAATCTACAAACAATAAATGCTAGAGAGGGTGTGGAGAAAAGGGAACCCTCTTGCACTATTGGCAGGAATGTAAATTGGTGCAGCCACTATGGAGAACAGTATGGACGTTCTTAAAAAACTAAAAATAGAACTACCATATGGCCCAGCAATCCCACTACTGGGCATATACCCTGAGAAAACCATAATTCAAAAAGAGTCATGTACCACAATGTTCACTGCAGCACTATTTACAATAGCCAGGACATGAAAGCAACCTAAGTGTCCATCGACAGATGAACAGATAAAGATGTGGCACATATATACAATGGAATATTGCTCAGCCATAAAGAGAAATGAAATTGAGTTATTTGTAGTGAGGTAGATGGACCTAGAGTCTGTCATACAGAGTGAAGTAAATCAGAAAGAGAAAAACAAATACTGTATGCTAACACATATATATGGAATCTAAAAAAAAAAAAAAAAGATTCCGAAGAACCTAGGGGAAGGACAGGAATAAAGATGTAGATGTAGAGAATGGACTTGAGGACATAGGGAGGGGGAAGGGTAAGCTGGGACAAAGTGAGAGAGTGGCATGGACATATATACATTACCAAATGTAAAATAGATAGCTAGTGGGAAGCAGCTGCATGGCACAGGAACATCAGCTAGTAGCTTTGTGTCCACCTAGAGGGGTGGGATAGGGAGGGTGGAAGGGAGATGCAAAAGGGAGGAGAAATGGGGATATGCATATATGTATAGTTGATTTACTTTGTTAAACAGCAGAAACTAACACACCATTGTAAAGCAATTATACTCAAATGAAGATGTTAAAAAAAATAACCTATTTGTAATTTTAGAAAAATTTCAAATCAAGAACAATTAAAAAATGCTCCATATATAAATGCCATATTATATAAAAAAATCAATGAAATTATACTGCTGACACTACAAAGCAATTTCAAAACTTCAGAAAGTTCAGGATAATTTTTTATTTTAACCAACAGTTAATTATTTTCACTAAAGGTTTCTCAAAGATTATCTATATATATATAAACAATCCTTAATGACTGAAATTTAATTGTTCAAAGTTCAGTGCATTTAAATGTTTATTTAAAATCTATATGATTTAGAAGTTATTATATATATTTTAAATTCCTGTGATTCTAAAATTATGAGATCATGATTCTTTCTCAAACCAATTCTGGGAAACCATTTAATACTAAAAATGTATGAATACTCCTGCTATTCATTGGTCAAAGGAAAGCAGATGTTTTGCTAGTTTATTAAAATGTATCTATTCTACATGAAGTCAGTACCTTCAATTATGGTAACCCATTAAGTTTAGGATACATCCCAGAATTCTAGTAAGTAATTAATGTTTCTGGATCAGCAATATAAGGAAACAGTTCTTTCATTTCTCATTTATTTATACATGCCTATGAAAGCTATATTTTCATGAATTAGAAATTGCAATTTAACAGGTAAAATAAACCATTTTGGGTATCTGGTAATACCTATTCTCTGCTCATTTTAACTTGCTGCTGTTTAAATTTTAACTGATATCTTTTATATTTTATTTGTTTTATATAAATTGCCTCCAATAAGTAGATGATAGGTAACATCCATTATTTATTAACTGAAAGCATCCTTTTTTTTTTTTACATCTTTATTGGAGTATAATTGCTTTACAATGGTGTGTTAGTTTCTGCTTTATAACAAAGTGAATCAGTTATACATATACATATGTTCCCATATCTCTTCCCGCTTGCGTCTCCCTCCCTCGCACCCTCCCTATCCCACCCCTCCAGGCGGACACAAAGCACCGAGCTGATCTCCCTGTGCTATGCTGCTGCTTCCCACTAACTATCTACCTTACGTTTGGTAATGTATATATGTCCATGCCTCTCTCTCACTTTGTCACAGCTTTTACCCTCCCCCCTTCCCATATCCTCAAGTCCATTCTCTGGTAGGTCTGTGTCTTTATTCCTGTCTTACCCCTAGGTTCTTCATGACATTTTTTTTCTTAAATTCCATATATATGCGTTAGCATACGGTATTTGTCTTTCTCTTTCTGACTTACTTCACTCTGCATGACAGACTCTAGGT